>NC_091982.1:173589602-173792750 GCF_044704955.1 Pristiophorus japonicus
TGAGGATCACACCTGGTGGCCTGTCTTTTATACTAGGCCAGGCACGCCTGTACAGTAACCTATGAGTCTCCAACTGTTATGCCCTCAGGTGGCACACCTCGATATAGTACCTACAGTGGCCATGTAAGATACACGACACCGAGTGTCATAATGATTGACTTCGACACCCTTGATGTGACTGGCAGCCACAGACAGTTGACGCCCTGGATGATCTTGGCGGCATCTCAGATGAGGGAGATAGAGAGGAGGAGAGCTCTGCCAGCAACCGTGCATCACTGCTTCCTACAGTGCCGTGCACCAGCTCAGATACTGGGAGTCCGTGGTCGTGTAACAGAGATTTAGGAGAGGGGTCTACAGTGGGTGAAGCACTGGGGCCTAGCGGGCTGCAGCATGGTGCAGGGCCAAGGGAACCTCGGGTGCCATCTCTCCAGGGGATGAGTGCACAGCCGAGTCCTGCTGAGGAGGACTCAGACGAGCCCATCGATGTTGGGGCTTATGAGCAAAGGTTGGAGGCCATGCAATCGGAGCTCTTGGCTGCAATGCAAGGGGTGCCCGAGAGGCTGTCGCAAGTGGTGAGGAGCGTGGAGGAGTCCGCCTCCCGCATTGTGGACAGTTCTGCACACACCATGGGGACCATCATTGACAGTGTGCAGACATTGTTGGAATCCAGAGTGAGCGTGCGGATCCAGCTGTGATGACGCGTCTCTTGGCCGAGGTGACAGCTGCCATTGATGCACAGGTGCGAGGGAACAAGCGTGCCTGTGCTTCTTTGGACAGGCTGGCCACTGCCCTGGAAGCTCAGAATGCTCTCATGCACTCTGGACAACAGAGCACGGAGCATCTGACTCCTGTCGTCTCTGATGGCTTCCAGAGTTTGGCTGCTGTCATGCAGTCTCAGCCGGAGGCTACACAAGATCTGACCTCTGCCATTAGGGCTGGGTTCACCAGGGTCCAACAGGGGCCTAATGGTGCCACCACACTCCGCCGACCTGTGCTCCAGCAGCTTGGTGGGGGAGGTGGGGGGCTGCCCCGGGGGAGTATCACTGGCTTCTCGGGCCAGGATCCTGATGTGGGCTCTCCGGTTCACAACAGCCCTGAGCCGAGACCTGCCACTGCTCAATTGCTGCCAACCATGGCTTCGTCCCAGCCACCTCCGACTGAAGGCACACAAGAGGATGTGGCCCAATCTGCAGCCGACCCTTCCTGGTCGAGGGCGTCCGAGAAGGACATCTGCAGCTTTCTCTACAGACACACAGCAGCCTTCCCAAAGCCATGAGGCAGCCATGGGGAGACACTGCGGCGTAGTGTAAGGATAGGTCTGCGTAAGAGGGGTTATAAGGAGTTGCACAAGGGTGAAAATTAATTATGTGAATGTTTTTGAAACCCCATTCTTTGGTTTTGAATAGATCTTTATTTTGTGTTTGGAATTTATGATGAGGTCTCTCATTTTACTGTGCGGGAATGATGTGTGAGAGGGCTCACAGGTTGGCCCATGGACATGGCCAGGTACAGGCTCAGCTGGTCATTCAGTTAAGTGAAACATGCAGCTATGAGACAGCTTTGTGCTTCTTTTGCAGGGTTAAGATGGCAATGCCATCCCCTGCGTGGCTGCCCACCCACATCCTGCTCCTCCTCCTGTGCCTCCTCCTCCTCCTCCTCCTCCCCAGGTGCCACTGCTGCCTCGTCCTCCAATGGCTGTGCCCTCATGATGGCCAGGTTGTGGAGCATGCAGCACACCACCACAAACATGGAGACATGCTCAGGCAAGTACTGCAGCACACCCCATGAGCGGTCCAGGCAACGGAACCTCTGCTTGAGAATCCCAATTGTGTGTTCGACGATGGTCCTGGAGGCTGTCAGACTCTCATTGTACACGAGCTGCCCAGCAGTTCGAGGGTTGGGCAGCGGAGTCATGAGCCAAGTGCTCAGCGTGTAGCCATTGTCACCCAGGAGCCAGCCGCAATATTCACTGGGACCAGTGAAGAGGTGTGGCACACCGCTCTGCCACAGTATGAAAGAGTCGTGGCTGCTGCCAGAAAAACAGGCATCCAGTTGCATAATCTCGCGGTTGTGGTCACAAATCAGTTGAACATTGAGGGAGAGGAAATCCTTGCGGTTTTGGAATTGCTTGGAAGTTTGTTGGGATGCCCTGAAAGTGACCTGGGTGTAGTCAATGACCCCCTGGACTCTGGGGAAGCCCGCAATGCGCAGGAATGCAGTTTGCCACTCCAATTGCTTGTCCTTCGGCATTGGAAATGAGATGTAATCGGCCATCCTCCTATACAGAGCATCTGTGACCTCCCGTATTGATGTATGGACTGCAAACTGCGAGATGTTGCACATGTCCGCAGCCGCAGATTTGAAGAACCCAGTTGCATAAAAGTTCAGGGCAATAGTGACCTTGGATGCCACGCTCAGAGCTTGCGTGTTTGCAGCTCCAAGTCTGCCTGCAGCAGATTGCAGGGCTCCGTCACCACATCCTTGCGGAATCGTAGTCTGTGCAGGCACTGATCATCATTCATATCCCTGTATGAGAACTGGTGATGGAAGACCCTTTCTCGATATGGCCTTCCGCCCCCATGTCTGTGCAGCCATCTTGCTCTGTGATGTGCCTCATTGGCTTCTCCTTGCTGCTCTGCTGGTTCCTCCACCTCTGCAGGCTGCTGCTGCCCAGCATCTGCCTCCGCTGCAGACTGCCTCCTGGCCTGCTGGCCCAGTATCTGGTGTGGTGGGTCCGTATACCTCACTCTCCTCCTTAGGGGACGCCCTTGCTGAGGGCCTTCCTATGGCACCTCTCTGCCCTCCCCGCTGTGGCCATCTCCCTGGCCCTTTCCATGTTGTGCCGCAATGATATCTGTGGCCCTTGCCCGCTGCCTCTGCAGCCACTGGACCCGGCACCGCCTTCTCCTGTGTGCCTCAGCAGCACGCACAATGTGCAGGAGGCAGTGGCCTGCCAGCACTGACCCCATTTCAAAGCCCTTCCCAAGTCCAGTCTCCTCGAAGTGGCCTCCCTGTTCTGGTTCTGCAGGTGCAGAGACCTCCAGCACTCGCAAACAATTGTGCATTGTATCCTTGCACTGATTCTCAAATAATGGGAAAAAGTCATCAACACAAATTCAACAGAAAGCAACACACCTTTAAGGCACTCCAGCGGTGTGCATCAGGGACTGTGCACCACCCAAAAACACCAACTCTTGGCACCACCGAGCAGTCGGAAGACTTTTATAGCAGAATGTTGCTTCCGGCCCAGGACCTCGGCGGTGTGCACAGTGATGATTCACTTAGATGCTGGCTAGCACCGCCGCTGAACAGGGGAAGGGAAGTGGTGCGATGATGGTGACCGCTGGAAAACCTTGGGGGGGGGGGGCAGTTGGGCGAAGGGCGGCCATTACACGAAAAGTCGGCGGCCATTCCACTCCGCAGCATGGCTGCCGATTTGCGGTGTTAAGAGGCCTTAAGAAAAGGGGCAATTTCAGCCCCCAATAGAAAGCACAGTAGCCAGCTGTGATATTCGATTCTAAATCACTTTTTAATTTGACCAGCATAAGCAACTTTAAGGGTCATTATTACATTGATCTTGTGACAGATTTTAACTCAAAGTTAAACTATACACTTGGTCTGAAATTCCTTGCTGAAATCAGGGTAAAAATGCTGCACTCTCAGCAAGTGGGAGAGATTTGGGGTAAGGCCTAACTATACCAGGATGTATTCCTTTTTCTATCCATCAAAATTCCACTAGAAATGTAAGTGGAGCTGGAGGCCTGTATAATTGCCGCCCACAAATGGATAGGCATATTATGACAACGTGTCACTAAGGGAGATCTATCTTATGATGTTATTTCCCATCATTTGTGCCCTAGCAATACAGGACACAATGGATGTGTCCTGGGCATTCACTATTGCTAAGGACTTTGGTGGTAGTCGGGATTTTAAGGTTAATGGGCCAGTTTTCCGAAAACAATCAATCTCAGCGAAATTGACATGTTTCAGGAAACTGAATATGGAGCTATGAGTGGCTTTAAAAATTTATTATACTTGTTGCGCTGGGTCCACTTATACAGTGGCAAGGTGCTGCAGTAAATTCCCTCCCCGCAATCTGAGGTCGGTGCCCCTTGGTGCTGCAATTGGCATGGGCACATGCCCTACATGTTGAAATGCCAGGATATGGCCTGGGCTCAGGAGCAGAGGGAAGGGGCAGTCAAAAGATCTGGCCCGTCCTCAGACCTACTAGATGAAATAAACATAGTGAGGGAGGAGGTATTTATGGCTTTAGCAGCTTTGAAAGTGGATAAGTCCCCAGCCCGGATGAAATGTATCCCAGGCTGTTAAGGGAAGCAAAAGAGGAAATAGCAGAGGCCTTGACCATCATTTTCCAATCCTCTCTGGCTTCAGGTGGGGTGCCAGAGGACTGGAGGACTGCTAATATGGTACCTTTGTTTAAAAGGGGAGAAAGGGATAGACCAAGTAATTATAGGCCAGTCAGCCTCACCTCAGTGGTAGGAAAATTATTGGGAAAATCCTGAGGGACAGGATAAATCTTTATTTAGAAAGACACTGATTAATCAAGGACAGTCAGCACGGATTTGTTGAGGGAAGGTCGTGTTTGACTAACTTGGTTGAATTTTTCGAGGAGCTAACCAGTAGGGTCGATGAGGGCAGTGCGTATGATGTAGTGTATATGGATTTTAGCAAAACTTTTGATAAGGTCCCACATGGCAGACTGGTCATGAAAGTAACAGCCCGTGGGATCCAGGACAAAGTGGCAAGTTGGATCCAAATTTGGCTCAGAGGCAGGAAGCAAAGGGTAATGGTTGATAGGTGTTTTTGTGACTGGAAGGATGTTTCCAGTGGGGTTCCGCAGGGCTCAATACTTGGTCCCTTGCTTTTTGTGGTATACATCAATGATCTAGACTTGAATATAGGGGGTATGATTAAGAAGTTTTCAGATGATACTAAAATCGGCTGTGTGGTTGATAATGAAGAAAAAAGCTGCGGACTGCAAGAAGATAACAATGAACTGGTTAGGTAGGCGGAACAGTGGCAAATGGAATTTAATCCAGAGAAGCGTGAGGTAATGCATTTGGGGAGGGCTAATAAGGAAAGGGAATACACATTAAATGGTAGGACACCGAGAAGTGTTGAGGAACAAAGGGACCTTGGAGTGCATGTCCGCAGATCCCTGAAGGTAGTTAAGAAGGCATACGGAATGTGTTATATATGTGGACTTGTATTTATTCTGTACAGCCACCAGAGGGCTCATCCCCTGGAGTCCCAAGGGATCCCATAATCCCTTGGGAGCACAGGTATTTCAGGAGGCTTCACAGGTTGGAGACCTGCAATAAAAGACTATAGTCACACTTTACTTTGAGCTCACAGTGTTCAGTCTGACTCTTTCTCCATACACAACAGAATGCTTGCCTTTATTGGCCGAGGCGCAGAATATAAGAGCAGGGGTGTCATGCTTGTATAAAACACTGGTTTGGCCACAGCTGGAGTACTGCTTGCAGTTCTGGTCACTGCATTATAGAAAGGACATGATTGCACTGGAGAGGGTACAGAGGAGATTTATGAGGATGTTGCCGGGAGTGAAGAATCTTAGTTATTAGGACAGATTGGATAGGCTGGGTTTGTTTTCCTTGGTTGAGGGGAGACCTCATTGAGGTGTATAAAATTATGATGGGCTTAGTGGATAGAAAGGGCCTATTTCCCTTAAGGGGCATACATTTAAAATAATTGGTAGAAGGTTTAGAGGGGATTTGAGGGGAAATTTCTTCACGCAGAGGGTTGTGGGGGGTGGGGGTCTGGAACTCACTGCCTGAAACCCTCACCACATTTAAAAAGTACTTGGATGTGCACTTGAAGTGCCATAACCTGCAGGCATACGGACCGAAAGCTGGAAAGTGGGATTAGGCTGGATAGCTTCTTGTTGGCCGGCACGGACATGATGGGCCGAAATGACCGCCTTCTGTGCTGTAAACTTCTATGATTCTACCACCAAGAGGTCAACACAGGTATTTCTAGCCTATTAAGGCACAGTAGTCACTATTTGCAATTTCATGCTTAGACCCTAGTTGCGGTCCTATGTTTAAGCAGGCTTTGGCAGGACTGTAAATAAGAACACTGATCTACTTACCACACTCTGGAAACTTCTAGGATGATCAAATGAGCAAATGGGCAAAGGAATATCCAAAAGAATGCATTCTTCTGGGGCTTCAATATTGCAGTTCAAACACATCAGAGAATTAATCATCTTAATCTGGTAGATCTAAAAAAAACATTGTGAAAGAATCTTCTCTTTTTCCATATTTTTCTCTTTACCCGCCCCCCCCCCCCCCCCACCCCACCCACCTCACTTCTGTAGCCCTTCACATCTACCTATTGACTAAGAAACAAACAAACCAATTTTGCATTTTTCCAATTTTCCCCCTTTTCCCTTATATCCATCAGATATGCTCATCTCATGCTTGGGTATGGTTTCATGGCAACCGACATCCCTGTGGTATATTGACTCAGCACCATTCTACATGTGTGAGCCCAGACAGCTATTTGACCATCAAGGAAGCATCAGAGTCCAGTCTGGTTCTGTCTTTACCCAAAATCCACTCGTATGCTCTTTCCAGCAATCAATGCTGGGACCCTTGGTTAATTTTATTTTCCCCATGCTTAGCCCAGGGACACTGTGTGCATGTGAGATGTTGGCTGGATGTTCTCGCAAAAGGAGTGGCACAGTTCTGTGACAGTATCAGGTGGGATCTGTGCTCAAAGGGGATGTGAGTTGGAGATGGGGGCTATCAGACTGTAGCACTAACTCTCCAACCCATCCTCCCTTCAAATGCAGCTCTCCACAGGGAGGGTGGGATTGTTGAATTTGTCCTATGGTGCTGCAGACACTAGAAGGTATTATGCCAGCAATGACAACTAATGGCCCTAATGCACTTCACTGCTGTCTAGCTCAGAACCAACAATCAGTCAACAGCATCTGTACAGCATTTAGAGAATGGATGGTAAGCGAGAGCTAAATGGCATTAAATTAGTGATCAGTGCCACTTCAATACCACAGATGTTACACTTAATGACAACAGTAATTTCCAAGCTATAGTTTGTTGAAGCAGTATAAAAGGTAACAGTGCAAAAGATAAGACATGATCAGTGCTTTGACCACACTCGATCTGCTTCGCTGGGCAGGCCACATAGTTTGCGTGCCAAATACGAGATTCTCTAAGCAAATGCTTTATGCAGAGCTCCATCATGGCAAACGAGCCAAAGGTGGGCAGCGGAAACGTTACAAGAACACCCTCAAAACCTCCCTGGTAAAGTGTGACATCACCACTGACACCTGGGAGACCCTGGCCGAAGATCGCCCGAGGTGGAGAAAGTGCATCCGGGAGGGCGTTGAGCTCTTCAAGTCTCAACGCAAAGAGCGTGAAGAGGTCAAGCGAAGGCAGAGGAAGGAGCACGTGGCAAACCAGCCCCACCCACCCCTTCCCTCAACGAATGTCTGTCCCACCTGTAATAGAGTCTGTGGCTCTCGTATTGGACTATTCAGACACCAAATAACTCACTTTGGGAGTGGAAGCAAGTCTTCCTCGATTCCGAGGGACTGCCTATGATGATGATGAAGACATGATCACTTTCATGTGACACTGCAAGCGTTTCATAATTAATCCAGCCAACATACACCACTTGCATACAGGATACACAAACCTAAGGAAGGACATCAGGATCAAATCCTGCTTAGATCAACTTTACCTGATATGTAAGAATTGATTGTTAAGGTCCCTCCTCCTTTATAAGCTCACCTGCAATATATTGCAAGATCCATCATTTTCTGTGGCAACTTTGTTCAGCAACAAGCGGAAATATTCTTCTATATCCTGTTGTTTGAATACTTAAAAATAAACCAAAAATAGTCTTTATAGGCTCGTTCTTCAATTATTTTGAATTTGAGAGTAAAAGCTATATTTGTTGCTAAAACTTCAGGAAGTAACAGTAGTGCTGGAAAGTATAGTGGCAGCATAGAGAACGATATTGGAGCATTAGAATAACAACACTGGAAACCCCTCAGAAGTCAACGGTTGCATCCATGAAGGAACTAGCAGTGTGAGGATGACAGCATTCATGAAAATCACATTATAACAAAACAAAATCCTACCTATCCACTCTGAGGACCAGATTAATATAATTTCTGGCAAGCACTCTCATAGAAACATAGAAATTAGGTGCAGGAGTAGGCCATTCGGCCCTTCGAGCCTGCACCGCCATTCAATAAGATCATGGCTGATCACTCAACCTCAGTACCCCTTTCCTGCTTTCTCTCCATACCCCTTGATCCCTTTGGCCGTAAAGGCCATATCTAACTCCCTCTTGAATATATCTAACGAACTGGCCTCAATAACTTTCTGCGGTAGAGAATTTCACAGTTTAACCACTCTCTGAGTGAAGAAGTTTCTCCTCATCTCGGTCCTAAATGGCTTACCCCTTATTTTTAGACTGTGACCCCTGGTTCTGGAACTCCCCAGCAACGGGAACATTCTTCCTGCCTCTAACCTGTCCAATCCTGTCAGAATGTTATATGTTTCTATGAGATCCCCTCTCATTCTTCTAAACTTCATTGAATACAGGCCCAGTTGATCCAGTCTCTCCTCATATGTCAGTCCTGCCATCCCGGGAATCAATCTGGTGAACCTTCGCTGTACTCCCTCAATAGCAAGAATGTCTTTCCTCAGATTAGGGGACCAAAACTGAACACAATATTCCAGGTGAGGCCTCACCAAGGCTCTGTACAACTGCAGTAAGACCTCCCTGCTCCTATACTCAAATTCTCTAGCTATGAAGGCCAACATGCCAGTTGCCTTCTTCACCGCCTACTGTACCTGCATGCCAATCTTCAATGACTGATGTACCATGACACCCAGGTCTCGTTGCACCTCCCTTTTTCCTAATCTGTCACCATTTAGATAATATTCTGTCTTCCTGTTTTTGCCACCAAAGTGGATAACCTCACATTTATTCACATTATACTGCATCTGCCATGCATTTGCCCACTCACCTAACCTGTCCAAGTCACCCTGCAGTCTCTTAGCATCCTCTTTGCAGCTCACACCGCCACCCAGTTTAGTGTCATCTGCAAACTTGGAGATAATACATTCAATTCCTTCATCTAAATCATTGATGTATATCGTAAATAGCTGGAGTCCCAGCACTGAACCCTGCGGCACCCCACTGGTCACTACCTGCCATTCTGAAAAGGACCCGGTTATTCCGACTCTCTGCTTCCTGTCTGCCAACCAGTTCTCTATCCACGTCAATACATTACCCCCAATACCATGTGCTTTAATTTTCCACACCAATCTCTTGTGTGGGACCATGTCAAAAGCCTTTTGAAAGTTCAAGTACACCACATCCACTGATTCTCCCTTGTCCACTCTACTAGTTACATCCTCAAAAAATTCTAGAAGATTTGTCAAGCATGATTTCCCTTTCATAAATCCATGCTGACTTGGACCGATCCTGTCACTGCTTTCCAAATGCGCTGCTATTTCATCTTTAATAATTGATTCCAACATTTTCCCCACCACCGATGTCAGACTAACTGTTCTATAATTCCCCGTTTTCTCTCTCCCTCCTTTTTTTTTTTAAAAGTGGTGTTACATTAGCTCCCCTCCAGTCCATATGGAACTGATCCAGAGTCAATAGAATGCTGGAAAATTATCACCAATGCATCCACTATTTCTAGGGCCACTTCCTTAAGTACTCTGAGATGCAGACTATCAGGCCCTGAGGACTTATCGGCTTTTAATCCCATCAATTTCCCTAACAATTTTCTGACGAATAAGGATTTCCTTCAGTTCCTCCTTTTCGCTACACCCTCGAACCCATAGTATTTCTGGAAGGTTATTTGTGTCTTCTTTAGTGAAGACAGATTCAAAGTATTTGTTCAATTGGTCTGCAAAGGACCTACGTTGGTCTTCACTAATCTTTTTCTCTTCACCTATCTATAGAAGCTTTTGCAGCCAGTTTTTATGTTCCCTCAAGCTTCCTCTCATACTTTATTTTTCCCCTTCTAATTAGACCCTTAGTCCTCCTCTGCTGAATTCTAAATTTCTCCCAGTCCTCAGGTTTGCTGATTTTTCTGGCCAATTTATATGCCTCTTCCTTGGATTTAACACTATCCCTAATTTCCCTTGTTAGCTACGGTTGAGCTACCTTCCCCTTTTTATTTTTGCTCCAGACAGGGATGTACAATTGTTGAAGTTCATCCATGTAATCTATAAATGTCTGCCATTGCCTATCAACTGTCAACCCTTTATGTATCATTTGCCAGTCTATACTAGTCAATTCACGTCTCATACCATCGAAGTTGCCTTTCCTTAAGTTCAGGACCCTAGTCTCTGAATTAACACTGTCACTCTCCATCTTAATAAAGAATTCTAACATATTATGGTCACTCTTCCCCAGGGGGCTTCGCACAACAAGATTGCTAATTAGTCCTTTCTCATTACTCAACACCCAGTCTAGGATGACCAGCTCTCTAGTTGGTTCCTCGACATATTGGTCTAGAAAGCCATCTCTAATACACTCCAGGAAATCCTTCTCCACCGCATTGGTTAACCCAATCTATATGTAGATTAAAGTCACCCATGATAACTGCTGTACCTTTATTGCACGCATCCCTAATTTCTTGTTTGATGCTGTCCCTAACCTCACTATTACTGTTTGGCTGTCTGTACACAACTCCCACTAACGTTTTCTGTCCTTTGGTGTTCCGCAGCTCTACCCATACAGATTCCACATCATCCAATCTTAAACAGCCAAAAAAGCAGGCGCACTGCAAATCGCATGCACTGACCTCAATGCTTAATTCTCCAATTTACGCTACGAGAAAATGTGCTCTCCAGTAAATAAGCTGCACATTGTCCACCAAGTTATACAATGTGGTTCGAGCGACCTGTAATGTAGCTTACAAATTCTGAAATTATTCAATGGATACTAGCATGTAAATGCTTTATGCATTGGTCTGAAATTCATCTCTTTGTTGTTTTACTCATTTAAAATAAATGTTCTGTCAAAATAGCAGAAAAGGGAATTTCAGATGAACATGTAAAATACCTTCATGTGCTAATTTGCCATTACACACAATTTCAAAGCCAGTGACTTGCACCATAGTGGCAATTTAGCTGTAGAACACTGAGAATTAAATTAATGTATTTACTGCAAATGATATGCCATGTTACATGATTTCTACAATATATGCCAGTCTGAGATATCTTGACATTTTCTGCATATTGTTACTTACTCTCTTGTTGGCTCATGCCTAGGTTCCTTGTAATCCCATGTGTATTTGCTGTTTGCTTTGCATCTAACTGTGCAAACAGTGCTTTAAGCTGGTGGCAAATGCTGGTGTCCTTATTGAGCTTTTCATTTGTCTTTTCACTGAATCTAAGGGGAGGGACATTTGTTTAACAATTTCAAGCATTTGTAGTATAGCGTATGACTTTTACATAAGGCAGTATTTGCTTTTCATATGTAAATATACTAATCTAAAACATTTTAAACTTCAAACCAATTCAATAGCGAATGGCTGGAATATATTTAGAAGCTCATCATTATTTTTGTTAATTGTACAAACCTGATGATGGCTTCCTTCACTTCAGGAGTCATGTAAAGAGTCTGAAGCAATGTGTTCAGGTAGCAAGTGGCTCCTTGGTTATATAACCCACCAAACTCTAATAAAATAAGAGCATTATTAACACTGATCAGGTATGAAGAATACAGCAGATTTACTTAACAGGCAATAAACAAAAGAGTGCTGGTTTCTATGTGTATGTATGTAACCCACAAGATTCCTTGTGGCTGTGGAATTCTGCCATAATTTTCACACTAATTTTCAAAAGATTCATGCTATGCATGCCAGATGTTTTATTGTGGCATTTTTAAATAAATATAAATTAAGCAACTTTATGATTATTGGTGGCACAAGGTTTAATATTTTGGGATCAAGGTGAAGATGCCCTCTCATTCTTCTGAACTCCAGTGAATACAAGCCCAGTTGATCCAGTCTTTCTTGATATGTCAGTCCCGCCATCCCGGGAATCAGTCTGGTGAACCTTCGCTGCACTCCCTCAATAGCAAGAATGTTCTTCCTCAAGTTAGGTGACCAAAACTGTACACAATACTCCAGGTGTGGCCTCACCAAGGTCCTGTACAACTGTAGTAACACCTCCCTGCCCCTGTACTCAAATCCCCTCGCTATGAAGGCCAACATGCCATTTGCTTTCTTAACCGCCTGCTGTACCTGCATGCCAACCTTCAATGACTGATGTACCATGACACCCAGGTCTCGTTGCACCTCCCCTTTTCCTAATCTGTCACCATTCAGATAATAGTCTGTCTCTCTGTTTTTACCACCAAAGTGGATAACCTCACATTTATCCACATTATACTTCATCTGCCATGCATTTGCCCGCTCACCTAACCTATCCAAGTCACTCTGCAGCCTCATAACATCCTCCTCGCAGCTCACACTGTCACCCAACTTGGTGTCATCCGCAAATTTGGAGATACTACATTTAATCCCCTCGTCTAAATCATTAATGTACAATGTAAACAGCTGGGGCCCCAGCACAGAACCTTGCGGTACCCCACTAGTCACTGCCTGCCATTCTGAAAAGTACCCATTTACTCCTACTCTTTGCTTCCTGTCTGACAACCAGTTCTCAATCCACGTCAGCACACTACCCCCAATCCCACGTGCTTTAACTTTGCACATTAATCTCTTATGTGGGATCTTGTCGAAAGCCTTCTGAAAGACCAAATACACCACATCAACTGGCCCGAGTTAAGCTTCTGGCCACATATCCACTCCATCATCAAGAGCACCTACTTCCACCTCCATAACATCACCTGACTCCGCCCTTGCCTCAGCTCATCTGCTGCTGAAACCCTCATCTATGCCTTTGGTACCTCCAGACTTGATTATTCCAATGCTCTCCTGATTTGCCTCCCATCTTGCACCTTGAATAAACTTGTGCTTATTCAAAATTCTGCTTTCCGTAACCTAACTCACACCAAGTCCAATTCATTCATCAGCCCTGTGCTCGCTGACCGACATTGGCTTAGGTCCAGCAACGCCTCAATTAAAACATTCTCAACCTTTTTTTCAAATCTCTCCATGGCCTCGGCCCACAATCTCTGTAACCTCCTCCAGCCCTCCAACCCTTCGAGATCTCTGCGCTCCTCCAAATCTGGCCTCTTGCGTATCCCTGATTTTAATTGCTCCAGCACTGTCAACCGTGCCTTTAGCTGCCTAGGCCCTAAGCTCTGGAATTCCTTCCCTAGACATCTCCGCCTCTCTACCTCTCTCTACTCCTTTAAGATGCTCCTTAAAATCACCTCTATCACCAAGCTTTTGGTCACCTATCCTAATATCTCCTTTTGTGGCTCAGTGTCGAATTTTGTTTGATAACGCTCCTGTGAAATGTCTTTGGACGTTTTACAATGTCAAAGGTGCTGTATAAATGCAATGTGTAGTTGTTGTACCTCTTTGACCAAGATTTTTAGTTACTTCCTTTGGCTCAGTGCCAGTTTTATTTAATTATCCTCTGCCTTTTCGCTACATTAATGACGCTATATAAATGTAAGTTGTTAGTTTTTAGAAGAGGCTGTTGATTAAATTTCCCCTTTAAATAATTAGCTATTTTATCACAGCAGGTGCATATGGAGATACATCAAAATAAAAGTCCTTCGTCACAGGTGAATATTTTCGAAGCACAGAGCAGGTTAATAACGCATAATGTATTTATTGAAAAACAATTCTATCACTTACTTTCACGATTGTCCCTGGTTCTACTTCTTGACTTTTTCCCCATTTCTTTTCACTTTTGCTGATTATTTTCTCTTTAATTCAACTCTTTCTCTCTTGTTAATCTGAAATTAAATGAAAGGCGTCACTCAACAAAACGGGTTGAACTATTCCCCTCCGTGTTCAGGGTTAAATTCACTTATTCGGTATTGATAGTGAGTTACCGGCGCAGACACGATGGGCCGAATGCCCTCCTTCTGTTGTGTGCTGTGCTTCAGGTCCGGGCTCTCAATTCCAAGCGCCTCCCGGATCCGTTTTCTGCTCGCTCTCTTCCTGAGAAACGAGACACGGGATGCGCTGTGTTTCCGAGCCTGGGGTTGACCAGCTCTCGGCTGACTATAAGATTAGGTGCACTAAGATTCAAGGCGCTCCTTGTTCTGCCCTCACGCATTCTGCTTTGGCAATCAGCAGCGAAAATCAGACAGGAGCGAGTTTCAGTTTCATTTAAAAATAGACCGGAACCATATCACTTAGTGAGGTCGAATAATCAGGCAGAGGAGTGTGGGCAGCAATGTTAAAACTGTACAGGATTCCTTTCATATGTTGCCACACCTGCCTTCCCTCTAATTATAGAGCACATTGTTCACTTCGCAATTTAATGAGTTTTAAAGAAAAATATTTTTGTAGTCAATTTATGTGATATTTGTTAGCCGTTCGTTACGCTTCTTGCTTCCCACAGACTTTTACTGGGATTTTGTGTGGCAACTACTGTTAGCAGAAATTAATTTGAGTTCGGCGCCCTCTACAGGGGTCTGGGACTTGTGTGAGCATAACAAGCAACCCTCAACCAATCAAATTGAAGAATCCTTACTGAGGCACGCAGGGGTAATTTTAACCACAACAAGTTTGAGGATGGGAAGAATGTTAACTCTCAATCCCGACCCCCAACCTACCCACTTCCAGGTTTAACGGAGGGAACTCGGGGGAAGGCAGTTAACCCACTCCCAGGAGAAGGGTTGTCCATTTAAATATTATGATGAGGCTGGATATTCAATCTGTTTTGTAGGTTTATGGCTGGCCAGCCAGGTTTCCCAGGCCTCGGGAAACCTGGCAGCTAAAGGGATGTGAGGACAGCTTAGTGGAAAAGGTAAATGCCTTTACAGCACTGCTTGTGGGCCAGGAGAATCAGGAGTGCTTCCTCCCAGCCCTCCAAGTTTACCTGCTTCCCCACCCACCATCGGATGTCTCCCACCATTCGAGCCTTCCCCCATCCAAAGACCCTCGATATTTGACCCCCATCCCCCCCCGAGATCAGGGATCAGAACTCCCCGGGTTCGGCAACCACCCCCCCCCGCCCTCCCCCAAATCCAACCGCTTCCCCACTTGGGAGTGGAGACCACCGCCGCCCCCCCCCCCCCCCCACCACCAAGATTGGGATACCCCCACGCTCCCACTAATGAAGTTGCAGGCTCTCTATCTGCTCCTGGGGCTGCGGCCTCCTCCAGAGTGTTCTCCACCCGACAGGCTGGCATCCAAGTGGTGAACCTGCGAGAAAAGAAAAGTCGCACGGTATGGAGTTAAAACGCCCAGTCAATATCGGGGCTACAGAGTCAAAACCAAGAAGCATAAGTTAAAATATTTAATTCAATGTACAGAAAACAAACTAAAGAGATGGAAAGAAAACTGGGATTAAGAGAGAGATAAACGAGGCAGAAAAAACTGTTTTTTTGAAAGAGTTTAATTTTTTTAAATCTCCAACAATACTTAAAATCTTAAGCAATGAGACTCCACACTTTTAAAACTATATTTTTTGTGCCAGAGAGTTGTTTGGTAGTAATTAAGGCTTATAATGCCATGCCAAATTTCTGCAGTGTTTAGTGGCTATCTCGTGGCAAGTATCGCAAATTCCCGCCCTTCATGTGTTTTAATGCCAAGTCTCTCAGTGAAATACTATTAGCTTGAAGTTTGTGGAGGAACAGGGCAAATCCAACAGCAACTTCCCTGTCATGTATCTTACATTATTATATATAACTGTATCCCAACATGCTATACATGACTGTAATAAGATATGACCTGTAACCACCAGCATACCTTACCACCAGGGGTGCACTTGCAAGAGACAGGTATATAAGGACAGGTCTCAGGCAAGTGCAGCATTCCAGAACTGTGAAATAAAGATGCAGGTCCAGAGTGACCTTGACTTCACTACATGCCTCGTGTGAATCTGTACTGAGGGGACAGGACTTTACAGTGGCGACGGGTTACGGGATTACAGAATCCAGAGAATAGCGAACAACGGATCAGATGAAAAGTACAATGCGGGAGACAATTGGGAGGACTTTATAGAAAGGCTCCAGCAAAGCTTTGTAACCAAAGACTGGTTAGGCGACGATAAGACAGACAAGAGAAGAGCCCATCTCTTGACCAGCTGTGGATCGAAAACATACGCTTTAATGAAGGATCTGTTGGCACCCGAGAAACCAGCAAGCAAGTCGTTTGAAGAATTGAGCACACTGGTAAGAGACCACCTGAAGCCAGTGAGCAGCCTACACATGGCCAGACACAGGTTCTACAACTACAGACACTGTGGGCCAGAGCATACCCGGCTTTGGAACTTCGGAGGTTGGCTAGTTTATGTGAGTTCTTCGATGAACTGAGGAGAGAAATGCTGAGAGACTTTTTCATTGAAGGAATAGGTCATGCAGGCATATTCCGAAAGCTCATAGAGACCAAGAACCTGACCTTAGAAGCAGCAGCACTGGTTACACAGACATTCTTGGTAGAGGAAGAAGAAACGAGGTTGATTTACAATGCAGGTACGACAACTAACGAAATATCGGAAAAAGAAGTTCACAGCACTAAACAAGCTGCTATCCCCACACACAGACAAAACCGGGAGAACAGGCTCTCGACAGCAGGCAGAAGCCATCAAGGGCCACAGGAACGGCCGTTCACACCTCATCAACCCACAATGCGAGCAATCAACTACAAACTGGGAGAAGCTCAAGAGAGATCAGCCAGACGCAGCTCATTCTTTGGGAACACTTTGAACAATGGAACAGGTCTGTGCTGGAGGTGTGGGCGTGGGCACTCGTCAAGGGGATGTCGATTTCAGCAGGCTGTTTGCAGAAATTGTGAATATACAGGGCATTTGGCCCGCATGTGCAAAAAAATGGCAGCTCGGCTGGTATACGAATCAGATGGATCGGAAAGCGGACCAGAAGATGGTGGGGACAGAAACCGGGATATCGATGTACAGCGGGTCAACACGATCAATGGCCGCTGCTCCTACAACAGGATGCCTCCTATAATGATGAGGGTCCTACTCAACGGGATATCTGTCAACATGGAGCTGGAAACGGGAGCGAGTCAACCTCTCATGGGCGCTCAACAATTTGAACAACTGTGGCCGCATAAAAGAGACAGACCAAAACTCACAAGGGTCAACACCAAACTAAGGATCTATATCAAAGAAATCGTACCAGTTCTCGCCAGCGCCATGTTCTCTGTCACACACAAAGGGACAGTGAACCGACTTCCCCTGTGGATTGTCCCCGGAGACCCCCCACCACTGCTGGGGAGAAGCTGGCTGGCAAAACTAAACTGGAAATGGGATGATGTCCATGCCATGTCATTAGAGGAACGGACCTCCTGCTCAACAGGTATAAAGCGATTTGAACATCTCTTTCAGCCAGGTATGGGCACTTTCAAAGGGGCCAAAGTCAAAATCTACATCACACAGGATGCTAGGCCGGTCCATCACAAGGCCAGAGCTGTACCCTATGTGATGAGGGAAAAGATTGAACACGAACTAGACAGGCTTCTGCGGGAAGGCATTATATCACCTGTGGAATTTAGCAACTGGGCAAGTCCCATCGTCCCAGTCATGAAGCCTGATGGATCCGTACAAATCTATGGGGACGACAAATCTACCATAAACAGAGTCTCTCCACAGGACCAGTACCCGCTGCCCAGAGCGGAGGACTTATTTGCCACATTGGCTGGAGGTAAACTTTTCTCAAAATTAGACCTCACATCTGCGTATATGACGCAAGAATTGACCGAGGAATCCAAGCTACTCACCACCATCAACACACATCAAGGCCTTTTCATGTACAATAGATGCCCATTCGGCATCAGGTCGGCAGCTGCCATATTCCAGCGCAACATGGAGAGTCTGCTCAAGTCCATCCCGGGGACGGTTGTATTTCAAGACGACATACTTATCACGGGCAGGGACAGCGACTCCCATCTCCGTAATTTGGAGGAAGTACTAAAGCGGTTGGATCGGGTAGGCCTACGAGTCAAGAAATCCAAGTGCCTGTTTCTCGCACCTGAGGTTGAATTTTTGGGCAGAAGGTTTGCCGCTGATGGAATCCGCCCAACAGAGTCCAAAACAGAAGCAATTTGCCTGGCCCCCAGGCCCTGGAATGTCTCAGAACTGCACGCCTTTCTCGGGCTGCTCAATTACTTTGGGAACTTTATGCAGAACTTAAGCACGCTGCTGGAGCCTCTCCAAGTGCTACTCAGGAAGGGGTGCGATTGGTTTTGGGGGGACGCCCAGGAACGTGCCTTCAAGAAGGCAAGCAACCTTCTGTGTTCCAACAGTGTTTTGACTTTCTTTGACCCAGGTAAAAAGCTAGTTCTCACATGCGATGTGTCAGCGTATGGGGTCGGGTGCATTTTGCAACATGTCAATAGTGCGGGCAAATTACAACCCATAGCTTATGCCTCCAGGTCACTTTCGCAGGCGGAGCGCGGGTACGGAATGGTAGAGAAGGAGGCGCTTGCGTGCGTATACGGTGTCAAAAAGATACACCAATACCTTTTCGGAGCCAAGTTCGCGTTAGAAACAGACCACAAGTCCCTCACGTCCCTCCTATCCGAGAGCAAGGCAATAAACGCCAACGCCTCGGCGCGAATTCAATGGTGGGCACTCAGGCTGGCATCCTACGACTATACCATAAGGCACAGACCAGGCACAGACAACTGTGCCGACATGCTCAGCAGGCTACCCCTGGCGACCACGGAAGGGTCTGACGAACAGGACTGTGAGATAGTCATGGCAATCAATGCCTTTGAGTCCACAGGTTCGCCCATGACGGCTTGCCAAATCAGAGTCTGGATGGCCAGCAACCCCACGTTATCCTTAGTAAAAAGATGTGTCCTAACTGATGACTGGGCAGAGGCTCACGATACCTGCCCCAAGGAATTAAAACCCTTTTACAGGCGCAGGTATGAGCTATCACTACAAGCAGACTGCCTGATGTGGGGCAGCCGAGTAGTCATGCCTCTGCGAGACAGAGAGGCATTTGTCCGGGAGCTCCACCGCGAGCACCCGGGGATCGTTCTCATGAAGGCCATAGCCAGATCCCACGTCTGATGCCTGGTATTGATGCAAACTTGGAGCTCTGCGTCCGAAGGTGCACCATTTGTTCCCAACTCAGCAATGCCCCCAGGGAGGCTCCACTGAGCCCCTGGCCCTGGCCTACCAAACCGTGGTCGCGGGTGCACGTAGACTATGCGGGCCCATTCATGGGCAAAATGTTCCTCGTAGTTGTAGATGCATTTTCAAAGTGGATCGAATGCAGTATTTTAAACTCGAGCACAACCCTCACCACTGTGGAGAGCCTCGCAACCATGTTTGCAACGCACGGAATCCCTGACATATTGGTCCGTGCTTCACCAGCGCAGAATTCCAAGACTTTATAATTGACCACGGCATAAATCACGTCAAGACGGCACCGTTCAAGCTGGCCTCCAACAGCCAGGCGGAGAGAGCAGTGCAAATCATTAAACAAGGCATGCTTAAAATCCAAGATCCCATGCTGCAGGGTCGCCTGTCGTGACTGCTGCTGGCATACAGATCTCATCCGCACTCACTGACTGGGATCCCCCCCCGCGCAACTGTTGATGAAAAGGACTTTAAAAACAAGGCTCTCATTAATCCTCCCAGACATGCACGAAATCGTTGAGGCAAAGCGCCGTAAGCTGACTGAGTACCATGACAGAAATTCAAGGGGGAGATGGAATGAGATAGGGGACAAAGTGTTTGTACTAAACTATGGCAGGGGTCCCAAATGACTTGCAGGGACAGTAACGGGCAAGGAAGGAAACAGGCTACTGGTAGTACAAATGGACAATGGCAAAACCTGCCGGAGGCATGTAGACCAAGTCAACAGCAGATTTACCAACAACACTGTGGAAGCAGAGGCAGATTACAATGTGGACCTCGCACCACACCTGGTGGACAGACAGAGGGAACAACCTGAGGAAAGGGCAATCCCAACAGACAGCCCAGACGAGTCAAGAACAATCACACCAATCGAAACAGACAGCCCAGGCGAGATATCAGCAACCACACCCAAAGAAAAACAGACACCAAGGCAAACAACTGAACCACAACTCAGACGCTCCACGCGAGAGCGTAGACCAGCTGAGAGACTGAACCTATAAAGACAATAAGACCTTGGGGGAGGGTGATGTCATGTATCTTACATTATTATATATAACTGTATCCTAACATGCTATACATGACTGTAATAAGATATGACCTGTAACCACCAGCATACCTTACCACCAGGGGTGCACTTGCAAGAGAGAGGTATATAAGCAGAGGTCTCAGGCAAGTGCAGCATTCCAGAGCTGTGAAATAAAGGTGCAGATCCAGAGTGACCTTGACTTCACTACATGCCTCGTGTGAATCTGTACTGAGGGGACAGGACTTTACATTCTCGATTTTTGCATGTAACTGGGCATGTGCAGATGCTGAAAGTTGCTGTCCAATTTACTCCTTAATAATAGTAAGTGCTGATAGACTCACTGTTATTCCTATTGCAAAATCAGGCCAATTTTCATGCCAGTGAGTGGCTGAGGAAAAGTCAATGGAATTTGGAAAGGTTGAGCATATTGGGTGTCGCGAAGAAAGTCGCAATTTTGGTAATAGAACAAATCATTGCCAATATGATTTTGTGGTTAAACAACAACGCTCACTTTAAAAAACTCGGTTAATATCCCGAGACTGCAATTCTTATTTTGTCTTGTCTTTTCAAAGAAATTGAAAGTGATACCCATTTCAGGTTTCCTTCTTTCGTGATGAGCAAAGATTTCCACTCTTGGATTCCCCTGTTTTCACTGTGATTTGAATGCAAACAACAAATGTTGACAAATTGCTACATGTGCCCTTGACCCCTATATTCCTAGAGCTGTGCCTTATCTGCAATCTACCCTTTGTCATTGAACTCATTGGCCCAGAAATTCCAGCCTCCCCGGGTCCGTACAGAGTGTGTACGGATCCGGGAAGGCATCGCAAAAGCCAGTTTTCAGTGCACAATTCGCATGTGGTGAAATCAGCTTTTCTGACCCGTCAAGCTCCAGCCTACTTTTGCAGGCTTAAGAGTTTTAAAACACTCTTAAAACAAAAAAAATAACAATTTAAAAACACATTTTATTTTTAAAAACCCTGCCCACTACATTAAATTAATTTAATCCATAATGAAAAAAACATTTTAAAAACTCGGAAAACATTTTTTTCTCCAAGATATTTATTAACTTTAATTTTAATTATGTGAGGTGTGTTTTTTATTTTTTATTCGGTGTTACTGTGTTTGTTTTTTTATCAATTAAAGCAATGAGAACTTGTCGATATGGAGTTCCCATTGCTATTAATTGACAATACTTTACCTGATTGGTTGAGCAATCACACGTGACTTTTTCTGCGTGGGAGCCTGGAGGATGGGAGCGCACTTCGCAGCGTGGAAAGAGAAGGCCTCCCCAATGGAATTCCATGCTCCTCCAGGACCACCAGGTACTTTCGGAAAAATTCTCGGGTCAGAGGTGTTCGTCTGAAAGAAGCCTCCGACCAGAATTTCAGGGCCATTATTGCCACCTGACTTACACACTCACCTATTGTATTATGCAGTGGAGTCCATTAATTGCCATGAAAGTATTTTTATTTTGCTCGTTCCTTGGATGTGGATGTCGGTAGCAAGGCCAGCATTTTTTTATCTATTCCTAATTGCCCATCAGAAGATGGGGGCGAGCTGCCTTCTTTAAGCATTGCAGTCCTTATGGTGAAGGTACTTGCACAGTGCTGTCAGAGAGGGAGTTCCAGGAGTTTGACCCAGCGACGATGAAGGAAAGGCAATATATTTCCAAGTCAGGATGCTGTGTAACTTGGAGGGGAACTTGCAGGTGATGGTGTTCCCATGCACCTGCTGCTCTTGTCCTTCACGGTGGTAGAGGTCGCGGGTTTTGGAGGTGCTGCCGAAGTAGCCTTGGCGAGTTGCTGCTGTGCATCTTGTAGATGGTACACACTGCAGTCACGATGCGCCGGTGGTGGAGGGAGTGAACGTTGGAGGCGGTGGATGAGATGCAAATCAAGTGGGTTGCTTTGTCCTGGATGGTGTCGAACGTCTTGAGTGTTGTTGGAGCTGCACTCTTCCAGGTTAGTGGAGAGTATTCCATCGCACTCCTGACTTGTGCTTTGTAGATGGTGGAAAGGCTTTGGGGAGTCAGGAGGTGAGACACTCACCACAGAATAGACAGCATCTGACCTACTCTTGTAGCCACAGTATTTATGTGACGGGTCCAGTTAAGTTTCTGGTCAATGGTGACCCTCCAGGATGTTGATGGTGGGGGATTCAGCGATGGTGATGCCATTGAATGTCAAGTGGAGGTCGTTAGAGAGATAGTTATTGCCTGGCACTTTTGTGGTATGAGAGTTACTTGCCACTTATCAGCCCAAGCCTGAATGTCATCCAGGGGTCTTGCTGCATGCGGACATGAATTGCTTCATTATCTGAGGAGTTGTGAATGCCACTGAACACTGTGCAATCATCAGCAAACATCTCCACCTCTGACCTCATGATGGAGGGAAGGTCATTGATGAAGCAGTTGAGAATGGCTCGCTTCCCATAACCGTTTATTCCCATATCGTTCAAAAATCTGTCTGTCTCTGCCTTAAGTATATTCAATGACCCAGCCTCCAGAACTTTCTGAGGCAGAGAATTCCATAGATTTACAACCCTCTGAGAAGAAATTCCTCTTCATCTCAGTTTAAATGGGCGGTCCATTATTCTGAGACTATGTCCCCTAGTTTTAGTTTCCCCTATGAGTGAAAATATCCTCTCTGCATCCACCTTGTCGAGACCCCTCATTATCTTATATGTTTCGATAAGATCACCTCTCATTCTCTGAACTCCAAAGTGTATAGGCCCAACCTACTCAACCTGTCTTCATAAGTCAACCCCCTCATCTCCGGGATCAAACTAGTGAATCTTCTCTGAACAGCCTCCAATGCAAGTATATCCTTCCTTAAATACAGAGACCAAAACTGTACGCAGTACTCCAGGTGTGGCCTCACCAACACCCTGTACAGTTGTAGCAGGACTTCTCTGTTTTTATACTCTATCCCTCTTGCAATAAAGGCCAACATTCCATTTGCTTTCCTGATTACTTGCTGTACCTGCATACTAACTTTTTGTATTTCATGCACAAGGAGCCCCAGGTCCCTCTGTACTGCAGCACTTTGCAATTTGTCTCCATTTAAATTATAATTTGCTTTTCTATTTTTTCTGCTAAAGTGGATAACCTCACATTTTCCCACATTATACTCCATCAGCCAAATTTTTGCTCACTCACTTAGCCTGTCTATATCCCTTTGCAGATTTTTTGTGTCCTCCTCACAACTTGCTTTCCCACCCATCTTTGTATCATCAGCAAACTTCGCGACATTACACTCGGTCATTAATATAGATTGAAAATAGTTGAGGACGCAACACTGATCCCTGCGGCACCCCACTAGTCACTGTTTGTCAACCGGAAAATGACCCATTTATCCCGACTTTCTGTTTCCTGTTAATTAGCCAATCCTCTATTCATGCTAATATATTACCCCCAACCCTATGAACTTTTATCTTGTGCAGGAACCTTTTATGTGGCATCTTATCGAATGTCTTCTGGAAATCCAAATAAACCACATTCACTGGGTTCCCCCTTATCCACCCTGCTCGTTACATCCTTAGGCTAACTGGTCTATAGTTTCCTGTTTTTTGTCTGCCTCCTTTTTTAAATAGAGGCACTATATTTGCGGTTTTCCAATCCGCTGGGACCGTCCCAGAATCCAGGGAATTTTGGTAGATTACAACCAATGCATCCACTATCTCTACAGCCACCTCTCTCAAGACCCTAGGATGTAAGCCATCAGGTCCAGGGGACTTGTCCACCTTTAATCCCATTATTTTGCCGAGTACTACTTCTTTAGTGATAGTGATTGTATTAATTTCCTCCCAAGTGTGGCACAAGTGCCCAGATGTTAGTGAGTAGGACTTTTCAGGGTCGACTGGGTTGGGTGTGTCATTGCCGAGTCCACAGCTGGTGCCTAGTTCGATCCCGGAAGGTCCGTCTGGTTTTATTCCTATTATTGTTTCTTGTAGTGGTTTGCTACAACTGAGTGGCTTGCTGGACCATTTCAGAGGGCAGTTAAGAGTCAACCACATTGCTGTAGGTCTTGAGTCATATATAGTCCAGACCAGTAAGGACGGCAAATTTCCTTCCCTAAAGAACATTAGTGAACCAGATGGGTTTTTACGACAATCCGATAGTTTCTTGGTCACCATTACTGATACTAGCTTTTTATTCCAGATTTTCTTTTAAACAGAATGTAAATTTCCCAGCTGTTGTGGTTGGATTTGTACTCAAGTGTCTGGATTATTAGTCCAGTAACATAACTGGACTAACAATGTTCAGCCATGAACTCATTGAATGGCGGTGCAGACTAGAAGGGCTGAATGGCCTGCTCCTGCACCTATTTTCTATGTTTCTATGTTTCTAACCACTATGCTACGGTTCCCCAGCAATTTATAAGTATTGATCACGCTATTCTATTCAGTCATTAATTTTCTCTGAGGGAGTACTAATAATGCTGACAAGAAGTGCATTTAACTGTTCCATGCACAATTATTAATTGACTTGCATTTCAAAGTATTAGTATATATCCTATATGTTAATGCTTTCTCATAGTATTCATGTTGGAACTACCGCTGGAAATTTAAGTATAATGGGCCCAAGTTTCGGGACGTGCCTAAAACGGCACAGCCCGGACCTGGACGCCCGTTTCTCGCGCCAGAAAGTGCGCCTAAAAAAAACTTCCAGATTCTCCGGCTCCCTGCAGGTCTTCTGCAGCCGGGCGCAGCGCAGCACGAGCTGTTGGGGGCGGAGCCAGGTCCCTGCGCCGAAAACAGTGCCGGAACCTCTGCACATGCGTGCTACACTGGGCACGCATGTGCAGTAGTTCCAGGCGCCCAAAACTGTGTGGGAGGGGCCAGAAGCATGCAGCCCCTAGCCCTGGCTGAATGGCCTCACTGGGGCTGCGTGGATAAGGCTCCTCCCACGGCCAGCTCCTGCTTCCTCCTGACCTGACTCGACTCCCGCTTCCCCCCCCCCCCCGGCGACCCGACCTCCGCGACTCTCTCTCTCCCCCCCCCCCCCCCGGACCTCCGCGACTCTCTCTCTCCCCCCCCCTCCGCGGACCTCCGTGACGCCCCCCCCCCCCCCCCGAGACCCGATGCCACCTACCTGTAAATCTAGCCCGAGGTCTTGGGCCCGGCCATTCAGCCTCCTTCTCTCCCCCCCGCTCTCCCTCCCCCCTCTCTCCTTCCTTCCATCCCCCCTCTCTCCTTCCCTCCATCCCCTCCCTCCTCTCTCCCTCCCTCCCTTCTCTCCCTCCCCTCTCCCTCCCTCCCCTCTCCCTCCTCTCTCCCTCCCTCCTCTCCTCCTTCCCTCCATCCTCTCTCCTTCCCTCCCTCCCTACATCCTCTCTCCTTCTCCCCCCTTCCCCTCCCTCCCCACTCTCCCCCCCTTCTCCCCCCTCCCTTCTCCCCCACTCCCTGCTCTCCCTCCCCCCCTTCTCCACCTCCCCTCGCTGTCAGAAACACAGCCACTGACAGACAGAGAGTGTGAGAGACACACACACAGACAGACAGATAGAGACACTGACAGAGACACACTGGGGGGACCGTCCCAGCACGCTGTTGAAGGACTCCCGGTGCTGCAGTCGGTAAGTAGAAAATGTTTTATTTATTGATTTTTGAAATTTTTTAAATTTATTATTAATTTTTTTTGATTGATTTATTGGTTGATTTATTGATGTATTTATCATTTATTATTGATGATGGCTCTTTATTTGTAAAACTGAAGTGTTTAATGTTTGTAAACTTCCCTTTAAACCCTCCCCCCCCCATTCCCTACGCCTAATTTGTAACCTACGCCTGATTTTCTAAAGTGTAGACAAGGTTTTTTCGAATGTACAAAAATCTTCACTTACTCCATTCTAAGTTAGTTTGGAGTAAGTTTTCACTGCCGAAACTTTGAAAACAGGCGTAAGTGGCCGGACACGCCCCCTTTTGAAAAAAAAATTCTGTTCCAAAGTGAAACTGTTCTAACTGACTAGAACTGGAGCAAACTAAATGCTGAGAATATGAATTTCTAAGATACTCCGTTCTACACCAGTTGCTCCAAAAAATCAGGAGCAACTGAGGCCGAAACTTGGGCCCAATGAAACTGCAACAATAAAACAATTCATCATAAACTGAGCGAACTGTGGTACCCTGACAAATTCCATGTCCAGTCCAACCCACTCATTTGCCCCTTTTATCCCAGGGATCATATCAATCTTAGTTCTTCAAACCTACCTCGGAAGACATGCTGGATTGTCCCAGTTTTGATTTTTCTCCTTTGCGTGCTGCACACAGAAATATAATAAATACACTCGGGTTACCCTGAAGCAGAAAAAGTACAAAATGGGTCTAGGGGAAAAAAAATCTATTGAAGGGCAAATGTTTCGGAAGGGAAAGCGCCCAGACAAGCCGGTCGCAGTGCTGTCATATACTGACAAAATGCACACATTTTGAGATCCAGTGATATTCTGTGATGAGAATCAATTATTACAATTTAAATAAGCTCGTCCCCTTGCAAAACTATATTGTTGGACACTTATGTCAATAATTTACAATTGTGACAACCTCCCTTTAACATGAGCAAACACTGTGTTTCCAATATCTCGGTCCAACATTATAAATGTTACGTTTCAAGGAATAAATTGTGATTTATTCTGCAGCAGAGCTTGTAGGTTGTTTAGAAACAAGTCAAGCATCTACATTCGGTCACTAATTAAATAATATTGACCGGACATTTTTGCTTTAAATGATTGAATAGTGTCTGGAAATCTCAGCAGCTCATGCTGGAATCGCCCTTATTTCAGATTCCAGCATCCGCAGTATTTTGTTTTTGGAATAGGAGTGGGAGTGGTTCGACGCAAAATAATTATGCAAGTTGTGTTTCTTTGATTGGTACATAATTGTGGAGGCTGCCCAATAAGCTTTAAGTGTTGCAGTTTCCTTTGTACATGCAGTGATTCAAGGAGAGAGCTGCTGCAACAGCTCTTCATGCATAGAAGCCAGGATGGCAACCGAAAAGCAATACGACCCAAAAGATTTCACACTGAAATTTGTAAAACGGATGGATGATATCACGGGTAAAAAAATTTTTTTAAGCGAATGTGTAGATTAGGAATATTTTTGATTATTTGTGGTTTAAATGGGTATCGTCAATTACTGTTCCGAGGTACTATATATAGAACACAAAAGAGCAGGCGGGCATAAAGCTCTCCGGTAAAGTGTGATTCAGTCGCTGAGAGCTTTAATCTACTCAAAGTCTGTTATACACAGGGAAGCCTGTTCTGTTGAGTGATGGTTACGGCAGAATCAGTTGACTGTTTATTTGCTGTTAATCATTTTTGTTTTGCACATTTCCATTGAAAGACATTAAATCTGTCCAGTTGCTATGCTGGTTTAAAACAAATCTGTCAATTATCTCCCCCCTCACCAAAAGGTTGTTGCTTTATGCTACCGTGGGTATTTAGGTCCCCTCTGGTACCTTGCCGTGGCGACCATTCATCATAGGTGTAGACGGAGTGTCAGCTTTGGCTATTTGACAGTGGTAGGCATCACAGCCGAGGTGCTCCTGTTCTCACCAGCCATTCACAGATGCATTTCCAGCAAATGTCAGTGGATAGAGAGATAACCCTGGGACATATTCTCCCTACACAAGGGTGCTGAGCCCAATTATAGTGCCTCCTCTGCTGTCCCAGCTGACTAAATGCGACTGGAGGTTTGAAACACGGACCATCAAATTCGCCAGCTGGTCTATCAAAGAGAGCCGCACCACTGTTAAATTTTAATGGTTTTCCCCTTCACGTTCTAATTTTGAAGAATTTCAAGGGCCAACAGTCCCTTGCTGAGAAAAAAAACCTAATATTTTTAGTACTTCCAAGGAGTACCTTGACAGATCGCAAGTTCTGGACTGTGCGCATGTGCAAATGCATGCGGAAAGAATGGTAGGAAGAATAGGAAGGTCACATTATTTGGAGGGTGAGAGTCTGTGTGGGATAGAGGAACAAAGGGATCTTTGAGTACAAATACACAAATCACTAAAAGTTGCGACACAGGTTAGTAAGGCCAAATAAAAAGCAAACCAAGCACTAGGGTTTATTTCTAGAGGTATAGAATTGAAAAGTAGGGATGTTATGCTAAACCTGTATCGAATCTTGGTTAGGCCACAATTAGAGTACTGTGTACAGTGCAGGTCGCCATATTATAAAAAGGATATAGAGGCACTGGAGAGGGCCCATAGAAGATTTACAAGGATGATACCAGAAATGTAAGAGTATACATATCAGGAAAGGATGAACAGGCTGGGTTTCTTTTCTCTTGAAAAAAGGCTGAGATCTTAAAAATGTTGAAAGGTTTTGATAGAGTGGATACAGCATGTTTCCACTTGTGAGGAAGAGCTTAACTAGAGGCCATCAATATAAGATAGTCACCAAGAAATCCAATAGGGAATTCAAAAGAAATTCCTTTACCCAAAGAGTGGTGAGAATATGGAACTTGCTACCATCGGGAGTGGTTGAAGCGAATAATATAGATGCCTTTAAGGGGAGGCTAGACAAGCATATGAGGGAGAAGGGAATAGAGGTTATGCTGATAGATTTAGATGAGGAAAGATTAGAGGTGGCTCGAATGGAGCATAAACACCGGCATGGACTGGTTAGGCCAATTGACCTGTTTCTGTGCTGTATATCCTATGTAATCCTATGTAGTTTGAAAGTATTAAAAATATTAGTATAAATGTTTATTTCAGAAGATGATAATCCCGATGTTTTAAGAGCTGAGATGTCCTGTGGGCATGCAGTGGATCCAAATACGCTGACTGGTTGGTGTCGTCAATTGTTATCACAGGTTAGTTATGGCCCTTCCATAAGTCACCATATATCTAAGTGAGTTTGCAATCTTTCGCTCTTGCCAATGGTGGACTTTCCCTATATTAACAGTGTTAGTGGTACTTCAGCATCTTCATTACCTTTTGCTTCCTAGGTTATTAATGATCTGTTTATCCTTGTGCACTTTGTATTTTCAGGGGAAGTATAGATTCACTTGTCCGGCAACAAAGGCGGGCACCAGTGGAAAGTGTGGAAAGGAGTGGTCCTACCCAAAAGTTTGTAAAATGGCTTTGCTGACTGATGATGAACGGAAATATTTTGAGGAAATGACAGCTGTTCTTGCTGCTACAGAATATTGTATTTTCAAACTGGTAAAAGCATGAAATGAGCTAAGGACTTCATTCTTCCCCTGTTATAGTTGTCTATAAATGCTATTTCTTGCTCTTAGGGTATGTGCAAAGCTGCATTTGTCCCTTCTTCCCTCCTCCTACCCCCCGATCATTGCCATTTAGATCTCCAGATTAGCTCCTGCCATGACACTAGTGCATAGTTTCATAGGAAGCACACCAGAATGAAACATGGCTTGCAGATACTGGGAGATCCTGCCAAAAATAAATTTTCCTTTCATACAAGCTGAAAACGGACTGGTCAATCTGTGTACCTGAAGAGGGGAAAAATAATAAAAAGGAAATTAAAATATAACAATAAAAAATGTTGCTTAAAAATAATGAGTGCTTACAGCCAATAAATAATTCAAGAGTCAAAAATATCTGTAAATACTCAGTACTGGATATTTCAATGATGTTTCCAAAGTGCCGATGATGTTAATATGAAGTGTAGTGCAAAATGAGAAAGTGATAAAAAGGTTGGTTCCATGGAGACTATAAGATTGTTTCACATCTTTCACAGACTGATTTATTGGACATATTTACAACATCATATTTATGATCAGCTTGTGAAGTGACCTTTAGTTATACCCATCACACAATAATGCAGCACAGAAGGGGAATATTCGGCTCATGTGCCGGCTCTTTGGCAGTGCATTACAGATCATAACAACTCGCTGCATCATTTTCTTTCTCCTTTTGTTACCTTTGGTTCTTTTGCGAATAGCCTTAAATCTGTGTCCTCTGGTTACTGACCCATCTGATGCTGAAAACCGTGTTCATGATTTTGAACACATCTATCAAATCTCCTCTTAACCTTCTCTGCTCTAAGGAGAACAACTACCAGCTTGTCCAGTCTCTCCACATAACCCTGGTGCCATTCCAGTAAATTTCTACTGGACCCTCTCTAAGGTCTTGACATCCTTCCAAAAGTGTGGTGCCCAGAATTGCACACAATACTCCAGTTGAGGCCTAACCAGGGTTTTATAAAGGTTTAGCATAACTTTCTTGCTTTTGTACTCTATGGGAGGGATTTTCAGTCGGTTTGCGACTGGGATTTCGCCGCGATTTGACCCTCCGTGTCGAAAACCCGGTCGCAAAGCCCGAGCGGGATCCTCGGGTACCTGTTTGCGGCAGCGCTTTCAAGTACCGCCGGAGAGAGGTGCGCCAACGTGCAGCGATGCGGATTGCATTTAGAAACATAGAAACATAGAAACATAGAAACATAGAAACATAGAAAATAGGTGCAGGAGTAGGCCATTCAGCCCTTCTAGCCTGCACCGCCATTCAATGAGTTCATGGCTGAACATTCAACTTCAGTACCCCCTTCCTGCTTTCTCGCCATACCCCTTGATCCCCCGAGTAGTAAGGACCTCATCTAACTCCTTTTTGAATATATTTAGTGAATTGGCCTCAACAACTTTCTGTGGTAGAGAATTCACAGGTTCACCACTCTCTGGGTGAAGAAGTTCCTCCGCATCTCGGTCCTAAATGGCTTACCCCTTATCCTTAGACTGTGACCTCTGGTTCTGGACTTCCCCAACATTGGGAACATTCTTCCTGCATCTAACCTGTCTAACCCCGTCAGAATTTTATATGTTTCTATGAGGTCCCCTCTCATTCTTCTGAACTCCAGTGAATACAAGCCCAGTTGATCCAGTCTTTCTTGATAGGTCAGTCCCGCCATCCCGGGAATCAGTCTGGTGAACCTTCGCTGCACTCCCTCAATAGCAAGAATGTCCTTCCACAGGTTAGGAGACCAAAACTGTACACAATACTCCAGGTGTGGCCTCACCAATGCCCTGTACAACTGTAGCAACACCTCCCTGCCCCTGTACTCAAATCCCCTTGCTATGAAGGCCAACATGCCATTTGCTTTCTTAACCGCCTGCTGCACCTGCATGCCAACCTTCAATGACTGATGTACCATGACACCCAGGTCTCTTTGCACCTCCCCTTTTCCTAATCTGTCACCATTCAGATAATAGTCTGTCTCTCTGTTTTTACCACCAAAGTGGATAACCTCACATTTATCCACATTATACTTCATCTGCCATGCATTTGCCCACTCACCTAAGCTATCCAAGTCGCTCTGCAGCCTCACAGCATCCTCCTCGCAGCTCACACTGCCACCCAACTTAGTGTCATCCGCAAATTTGGAGATACTACATTTAATCCCCTCATCTAAATCATTAATGTACAGTGTAAACAGCTGGGGCCCCAGCACAGAACCTTGCGGTACCCCACTAGTCACTGCCTGCCATTCTGAAAAGTAACGTACTTTTGCGACGTACTTTTGACACTCTCCCGATCCGTACACCACGCCCAGAATACCGACAGGTCAAACCTGTCACTGCAGCCCAGCCAGCAGCGGTAAGTATGGAGATCTGCAAAAAAGGTAAATTAAAGTAACTAGCAGAGTGGATAAGGGAGAACCAGTGGATGTGATGTATTTGGACTTTCAAAAGGCTTTTGACAAGGTCCCACACAAGAGATTGGTGTGCAAAATCAAAGCACATGGTATTGGGGGTAATGTACTGACGTGGATAGAGAACTGGTTGGCAGACAGGAAGCAGAGAGTCGGGATAAACGGATCCTTTTCAGAATGGCAGGCAGTGACTAGTGGGGTGCCGCAGGGCTCAGTGCTGAGACCCCAGCTCTTTACAATATACATTAATGATTTGGATGACGGAATTGAGTGTAATATTTCCAAGTTTGTAGATGACACTAAACTGGGTGGCGATGTGAGCTGTGAGGAGGATGCCAAGAGGCTGCAGGGTGACTTGGACAGGTTAGGTGAGTGGGAAAATGCATAGCAGATGCAGTATAATGTGGATAAAGGTGAGCTTATCCACTTTGGGGGCAAAAACAGGAAGGCAGAATATTATCTGAATGGTGGCAGATTAGGAAAAGCGGAGGTGCATCGAGACCTGGGTGTCATGGTTCATCAGTCATTGAAAGTTGGCATGCAGGTACAGCAGGCGGTGAAGAAGGCAAATGGTATGTTGGCCTTCATAGCTAGGGTATTTGAGTATAGGAGCAAGCAGGTCTTACTGCAGTTGTACAGGGCCTTGGTGAGACCTCTCCTGGAATATTGTGTTCAGTTTTGGTCTGCTAAACTGAGGAAGGATGTACTTGCTATTGAGGGAGTGCAGCGAAGGTTCACCAGACTGATTCCAGGCTGGACTGACATATGAGGAGAGACTGGATCAACTGGGCCTTTATACACTGGAGTTTAGAAGGATGAGAGGGGATCTCTAAGAAACGTATAAGATTCTGGTGGGACTGGACAGGTTAGATGCAGGAAGAATGTTCCCGATGTTGGGGAAATCCAGAACCAGGGGACACAGTCTTAGGATAAGGGGTAGGCCATTTAGGACTGAGATGAGGAGAAACTTCTTCACTCAGAGAGTTGTTAACCTGTGGAATTCCCTACTGCAGAGAGTTGTTGATGCCAGTTCATTGGATATATTCAAGAGGGAGTTAGATATGGCCCTTACGGCTAAAGGGATCAAGGGGTATGGAGAGAAAGCAGGAAAGGGGTGCTGAGGGAATGATCAGCCATGATCTTATTGAATGGTGGTGCAGGCTCGAAGGGCCGAATGGCCTACTCCTGCACCTATTTTCTATGTTTCTCTGTTTCTATGTTTCAGCGATTTGCTAGCGAAGGGTTTTGTGAATGTTTGTAGCTATTTTTTTCCCCCTCCCAAGGCCACTATTATTGCGCTCCCGGCCCGGACTAAATTTGGCGAAACTCATGTTTTTGCACCGCAAATCCTCATGCAACGTCCCCCTTACCGATGGAGCATACGTAAACCCGAAAGTTTGGCCTAAAAACGGTAGCGCAGTGAAAACGGTAAGTTTCACGTAGTGCTATCATTTTCGCCAAAAATCCTGCCCATAGTCTCTATTAATAAAGCCAAGGATCCCATATGCTTTTTTTTAACAGACTTCTCAACTCACATGCCACCTTCCGAAATTTGTGTACATACTCCCCCATGTTCCTGAACCCCTTTAAATTTGGACCATTTAGTTTATATTGCCTTTCCTCATTCGTCCTAAAAAAATGTATCATTTCACACTTCTCTGCATTAAATTTCATCTGCCATGTGTCCCCGGACTGCCTATCTCCTCCTGAAGTTTATTACTATCTTCATTGTTTGCTACATTTCCGAGTTTTGTGTCATCTGCAAACTTTAAAATTATGCTCTGTGTATTGCAGTCCAGCTCATTAATATTTATCAAGAAGTGCAGTGGTCTTAATAGCAACCACTGGGAACTCCACTGCCTACTTCCCTCCAGTCTGAAATACAACTGTTCACCACTACTCTATGCTTTTTGTTCTTTAGCCAATTTTGTACTCACGCTGCCACTGTCCCTTAAATCCTTTAATTTTGCTTACCAGTCTATTATGCGGTACTTTATTATCAAATGCCTTTTGAAAGTCCCTATACAAACCACACTACCCTCATCAACTCTCTCCGTTACTTCGTCAAAGAACTCAATCAATTTGGGCTGGATTTGCACTAGGCAGCTGCATCATTGTGGAAGCCTGATATTTTCAAATGTCTGTTTGCCACACCTCACTTTATCTGTGAGTTAACAATAAGAAAAAACATTGCATCATTTAATTTTGTTTCTGTCTCTTAAAGTGTCCAGGATGTGGCTCCTTTAGTGAACGCGAAGATGTGATAAGAACAGCATTAACTGCTCAATCTGCACAGCTAACACAGGGAGAAATTACAGATTCTGCTGGCAGTGTCTTAAACCATGGAAAAACACTGGGAATGTCCTGGATACCTGTGGGAATTCTGACTGTTTCAATGTTGAGCTAGAACAATTAAAACGTTGCTCAATGGTTAGTTTACCGAATAATGAGATTAAAAGTTGTCCTTTGGTCAGAGCCTGTCCAACCTGTGGAATACGCATTGAGCACACGTTGCAATGGTGCAAATACATGGTGTGTGCAAGATGTAAAGTTGAATTTTGCTTTGCTTGTCTTGAAATTGGACAAGAATGCAAGAGGAGCAAATCGGGATCATATTACAAAATTTGTGCCAAAGATGTTGCACCAAGGCAAAGTTCAATACCTTTGTGGACTCAACCAGTTTAAAAATGTAAATTTTAGAGCAATAAAATCAAATTATTTGAAGCATGAAAGTAAAGTTATTACATTTATGTTGATATTAAGTTGAGAGAAATTAAGACTTTCCAATTATTTTAGATTTAAATTTAGTGAGCGTGCAAACATGAGTTTTGAAATAATATTTGCATTGGGTTATAACGATTTCAATCTCAGTGTCACAAATCTTTTTCAAATAATAATAGCACGTGTAACCAAGATGTGTATTCCAGAAACAAAGCATTTAAAATAAAGCTTTTATATACTGTAGTAAATTCCGTGTTTTGTCTTCATTTCTTTTTGGCATGTTTTACGAGCGAGGACTTTCAACTTATTTTCAACAAAACCCTGTAAAATCAAGTTCGAAGTGTCAACGATGATAAATCCTATGGTATTGGTCCTGTATTTCTGTACCTAGACACAGAATTAGCTCTGTGTCTAAACATAATCAGTACTTTGTCCTCTGTATAAATGAAGCTAAGGCTCAGGAAGGTCAAAGATGGCCGTTCCTCTTTTTATGTCTGGCTTCCAGAAGGTGATTTTGGTTTCAGCATTAATCCAGGAAGGCCTTGCTTGGATGAATCTGAACAATGCCTATCTGTAAGTTATCCCACTGGGAATGGGACAGTCAGCGGAAATATTGGGCAGTATTTTTTATTGATAATAATGGTGAGGCTAACATTGCTCACTGTTATTTCGGAGTAAATAGAATAGAACCACAGCACATGCTGGCTCTCTGCAAGAGCACATCAGCTAGCCCCACTCCCTCGCCCTTTCTCTGAAGCCCTGCAATTTTTTTTTCCTTCAAGTACTTATTCAATTTCCTTTTGAAAGCCACAGTTGAGTCTGCCTCCACTACCCTTTCAGGCAGTGCATTCCAAATCCTAACCATTCGCTGCGTAAAACATTTTTCCTCATGTTGCCTTTGGTTCTTTTGCCTTAAATCTGTGTCCTCTGGTTCTCGAATCCTTCCGCCAATAGGAACAGTTTCTCTCTACTTTGTCTAGACCCTTCATGATTTTGAACACGTCTATCAAATCTTCACTCAACCTTCTCTGCTCTAAGGAGAACAACCCCTCTGACAGCAACTGGTTGCTCACGCCATTTCTCTGAGGTTTGCACTGAAGCTATGGCAGATGATTAGAAGAACCCTTGTGAGAAATACCGATGGAGGCCTTTTACTGCTGTTCTTATGTCAGAGTTAGCACTGGTTTGTAAATGTCCTATTGTTTAATTCAATAAATAAACCTAGAATGCTAATTCAGAATCTGAGACCAGCTCATGTGGGGTGTGTTGATAATACAGTTTTCCTGAGTAGATTGGGGAGAAATGAAGTGGGCACTAGCATTCTAAGGATCTATGAGACCTAAAGCTCTTTACAGGGGTAAAAAACTGCAGGGCTGAAGTTTCTATTTTGCAGGGGGCATGAGGCCTGTTTAAGAGAAGTCTGAAAAGGCCATTGGAAGAGGAAATGGCTCTGTAAAATCATAGAGCAGAGAAGGAGGCCATTCAGCCCATTGTGCCTGTGCCAGCTCTTTGAAAAGAGCAATCCAATTAGTCCCATTCCCCTGCTCGTTCCCTACAGTCCTGCAATGCTTTGCTATTCAAGTTTATATCCAATTCCCTTTTAAAAGTTAACTTTGGAACTGCTTCCATGAACCTTTCAGGCAGTGCATATCCTACATGTGCATCACACTGGTGATGGTGAGTTGTGAGAGAGATCTGTAATGTCAGAAAAACTTTTGATTCAAAGCATTGTAATCTAGCCATTCACAATTGACGTTCAAATATTCTCTTAAACTATGTCAAAGTCAAAATATTTTTTTTTTTTAAATTTGGGGCTTGGTTTTCAGTCACTGAGTACTCTACACATGGCTTTCCTCCGAATATCATATTACTTTGTAAAATTCAGGCTGGTTAGAGAAGTGATGGTTTATTTCTCATTGCCCCAATGCAAGGGCCTCATGCTGTAATGCAGACACTGTCCTCACTGGCCAGACCCATATGAACCTCTCCTTTACAATCCATTCCCTCCTGATTTTTCCATCACCCACACTCTCCTACAATCGGTCCATCTTTGGGCACACATTGGAAGCAGGGAAAATGACTGTCCTTGGAATGATAAACGTTGAAAGAAGAAACATAGAAACATAGAAACATAGAAAATAGGTGCAGGAGCAGGCCATTCAGCCCTTCTAGCCTGCACCGCCATTCAATGAGTTCATGGCTGAACATGAAACTTCAGTACCCACTTCCTGCTTTCACGCCATACCCCTTGATCCCCCGAGTAGTAAGGACTTCATCTAACTCCCTTTTGAATATATTTAGTGAATTGGCCTCAACTACTTCCTGTGGTAGAGAATTCCACAGGTTCACCACTCTCTGGGTGAAGAAGTTTCTCCTTATCTCGGTCCTAAATGGCTTACCCCTTATCCTTAGACTGTGACCCCTGGTTCTGGACTTCCCCAACATTGGGAACATTCTTCCTGCATCCAACCTGTCCAAACCCGTCAGAATTTTAAACGTTTCTATGAGGTCCCCTCTCACTCTTCTGAACTCCAGTGAATACAAGCCCAGTTGATCCAGTCTTTCTTGATAGGTCAGTCCCACCATCCCGGGAATCAGTCTGGTGAATCTTCGCTGCACTCCCTCAATAGCAAGAATGTCCTTCCTCAAGTTAGGAGACCAAAACTGTACACAATACTCCAGGTGTGGCCTCACCAAGGCCCTGTACAATTGTAGCAACACCTCCCTGCCCCTGTACTCAAATCCCCTCGCTATGAAGGCCAACATGCCATTTGCTTTCTTAACCGCCTGCTGTACCTGCATGCCAACCTTCAATGACTGATGTACCATGACACCCAGGTCTCGTTGCACCTTCCCTTTTCCTAATCTGTCACCATTCAGATAATAGTCTGTCTCTCTGTTTTTACCACCAAAGTGGATAACCTCACATTTATCCACATTATACTTCATCTGCCACGCATTTGCCCACTCACCTAACCTATCCAAGTCACTCTGTAGCCTCTTAGCATCCTCCTCGCAGCTCACACTGCCACCCAACTTAGTGTCATCCGCAAATTTGGAGATACTACATTTAATCCCCTCGTCTAAATCATTAATGTACAATGTAAACAGCTGGGGCCTCAGCACAGAACCCTGCGGTACCCCACTAGTCACTGCCTGCCATTCCGAAAAGTACCCATTTACTCCTACTCTTTGCTTCCTGTCTGACAACCAGTTCTCAATCCACGTCAGCACACTACCCCCAATCCCATGTGCTTTAACTTTGCACATTAATCTCCTGTGTGGGACCTTGTCGAAAGCCTTCTGAAAGTCCAAATATACCACATCAACTGGTTCTCCCTTGTCCACTCTACTGGAAACATCCTCAAAAAATTCCAGAAGATTTGTCAAGCATGATCTCCCTTTCACAAATCCATGCTGACTTGGACCTATCATGTCACCATTTTCCAAATGCGCTGCTATGACATCCTTAATAATTGATTCCATCATTTTACCCACTACTGAGGTCAGGCTGACCGGTCTATAATTCCCTGCTTTCTCTCTCCCTCCTTTTTTAAAAAGTGGGGTTACATTGGCTACCCTCCACTCGATAAGAACTGATGCAGAGTCAATGGAATGTTGGAAAATGACTGTCAATGCATCCGCTATTTCCAAGGCCACCTCCTTAAGTACTCTGGGATGCAGTCCATCAGGCCCTGGGGATTTATCGGTCTTCAATCCCATCAATTTCCCCAACACAATTTCCCGACTAATAAAGATTTCCCTCAGTTCCTCCTCCTTAATAGACCCTCTGACCACTTTATATCCGGAAGGTTGTTTGTGTCCTCCTTAGTGAATACTGAACCAAAGTACTTGTTCAATTGGTCTGCCATTTCTTTGTTCCCCGTTATGACTTCCCCTGATTCTGACTGCAGGGGACCTACGTTTGTCTTTACTAACCTTTTTCTCTTTACATACCTATAGAAACTTTTGCAATCCGCCTTAATGTTCCCTGCAAGCTTCTTCTCGTACTCCATTTTCCCTGCCCTAATCAAACCCTTTGTCCTCCTCTGCTGAGTTCTAAATTTCTCCCAGTCCCCAGGTTCGCTGCTATTTCTGGCCAATTTGTATGTCATTTCCTTGGCTTTAATACTATCCCTGATTTCCCTAGATAGCCACGGTTGAGCCACCTTCCCTTTTTTATTTTTACGCCAGACAGGAATGTACAATTGTTGTAATTCATCCATGCGGTCTCTAAATGTCTGCCATTGCCCATCCACAGTCAACCCCTTCAGTATCATTAGCCAATCTATCTTAGCCAATTCATGCCTCATACCTTCAAAGTTACCCTTCTTTAAGTTCTGGACCATGGTCTCTGAATTAACTGTTTCATTCTCCATCCTAATGCAGAATTCCACCATATTATGGTCACTCTTCCCCAAGGGGCCTCGCACAACGAGACCGCCAATCAATCCTCTCTCATTACACAACACCCAGTCTAAGATGGCCTCCCCCCTAGTTGGTTCCTCGACATATTGGTCTAGAAAACCATCCCTTATGCATTCCAGGAAATCCTCCTCCACCGTATTGCTTCCAGTTTGGCTAGCCCAATCTATGTGCATATTAAAGTCACCCATTATAACTGCTGCACCTTTATTGCATGCACTCCTAATTTCCTGTTTGATGCCCTCCCCAACATCACTACTACTGTTTGGAGGTCTGTACACAACTCCCACTAACGATTTTTGCCCTTTAGTGTTCTGCAGCTCTACCCATATAGATTCCACATCATCCAAGCTAATGTCTTTCCTAACTATTGCATTAATCTCCTCTTTAACCAGCAATGCTACCCCACCTCCTTTTCCTTTTATTCTATCCTTCCTGAATGTTGAATACCCCTGGATGTTGAGTTCCCAGCCCTGATCATCCTGGAGCCACGTCTCCGTAATCCCAATCACATCATATTTGTTAACATCTATTTGCACAGTTAATTCATCCACCTTATTGCGGATACTCCTTGCATTAAGACACAAAGCCTTCAGGCTTGCTTTTTTAACACCCTTTGTCCTTCTAGAATTTTGCTGTACAGTGGCCCTTTTTGTTCTTTGCCTTGGGTTTCTCTGCCCTCCACTTTTCCTCATCTCCTTTCTGTCTTTTGCTTTTGCCTCATTTTTGTCTCCCTCTGTCTCCCTGCATAGGTTCCCATCCCCCTGCCATATCAGTTTAACTCCTCCCCAACAGCACTAGCAAACACTCCCCCTAGGACATTGGTTCCGGTCCTGCCCAGAGAACAAAGTACGAATACAAGCCCGTCAACTTAGAAGCAAATTCATGTTTATTGTCTTACATTATATATAGATTCATTGGGCCCAAGTTTCCACATGATTTGCTCCTGATTTTTAGGAGCAACTGGTGGAGAATGGAGTATCTTAGAAATCGCAATTCTCCACATTTAAGTTTTCTGCAGTTCTAGTCATTTAGAACAGTTTCACTTTTGAACATAATTTTTTTTCAAAAGGGGGCGTGTCCAGCCACTGACGCCTGATTTGAAAGTTTCCACAGTGAAAACGTACTCCAAACTAATTTAGAATGGAGCAAGTGAAGATTTTTGTAGGCCTGAAAAAACCTTGTCTACATATTAAAAAATCAGGCGCAGGTTACAAATTAGGCGTCGGGAACGAGGTGGGGGGAAGGGAAGTCATTAAATTCTACAATAAATCCTTAGTTATACTTATACAAATATTATACAAATAATTCCAACCTGAATAAAAATTTATAAGCAAAGAAAAGATTAAATAAACCATGTTCCTACCTGTGTGAAAGTGCTTCAGGCAGGGAGAATGCTGCAGGAAGCCTCACAAGTTGAGGCAGCCGTTCCTGGGGGCAGGGGGGGAGAAAGGCAGTGAGGGCCCGACCGACCAACCGACGGCAGCAGCCGCTCCCGCGGGGGGGAGGAGGCAGGGAGAAGGCTGCAGGAAGCCTCAGAAGTTGAGGCAGCCATTCCCGAGGCCCCCCTGCCGTCGGTCGGGCCCGTTGGAAAACGGCTGCCTCAACTTCTGAGGCTTCCTGCACCTTCTCACTGCTGCAAGAAGCCTCAGTGCTGATCATGGAAGGGCAATGTGGTTTTATTAAAAAATGAAAAAAAATGAACAGCTGCAAAGAACTACAAAAATGGCCGAGTGCCAATGTTTCCTTCACACTGCGCGTGCGCGAACGCTCCAACGCGCACGCGCAGGGTTGCCGGCACGAAAAAAACTCATTTAAATGGTACCCGCCCCCTCCCACTTACAAAATCGGCGCGATTGGTAGGCTCCGCCCCCTGCACGCCGCGCCAGGCAGACATGGAGCTGCAAGGCGCTCGAGAAAACGCGTTTTTTTTTAGGAACAAACTTAATACTTTAATGTAACAAATCATTGGCAACATGATTTTGTGGTTAAACTACAGTGCACACTCATTAATAAACCAATACTGCAATTCCTGTTTTGCAACGCCTTTTCAAAGAAATTGAAAATAAAACCTAATTCAGGGTCGCTTTTTTATAATGAGCAAAGATTTTTACTTTTGCATTCCGCTATTTTCACTGTGCTTTGAACTGAAACAACAAATTTTGACAAATTGCAACATTGGCTCTTGACCCCTAGAACTGTTCCCTTATCTCCAATCAACCCTTTGAGATCATTGATCTATTTATTGCCACCTGACTTACAACACTCCAGACTAGCAATTGCAGTTTGTTGTAGCTGCTTATGTGTGTAAAATGGGAGTATGTTTGAGCACCAATGCCTATGCCCTAAGACCACCTAAAATATCTCCAACTCAAAATTGATAAGGCTATTTTCTGGGCATCCCTGGAGGCTGCCTAAAGCAGGCATTAGAACCTTTACATATTAAACAAGGGGCCTGTTTTAGGCCTTCTCTGTGAAATTGGGCAGCAATGAGCAGTGTAGGGTTCGGGCCTGCCCCGCCCAGGATTCTTCAGTTGCAACTACGGCCGCCAACTAACAGTTTTGTTAATGACAATTTTTACAAAAAATCTTCCTGTGGACTCAGGAGGACAGGACTGCTCCCCCGATTCCACAGTCAACATGATCATCCTCTCCCAGTTGCCTACTCCATGTCCCCTCCTGGGACTTACCTTCAGGCCTCTGCTGGTGAGGCAAAAGGCTCGACACTTTATTGTTCAAATGTGCAAGTTGCCTCTGGAGGTGCCAGCAGCTCGCACTTAAAATGTTAATGAGACCCAACGCTAAATTTTTGGCCTCTTGGTTAGGGCGTGCGCTGCCTGCACTGCTCTGAGTCTGCACCTGAAAAGTGGCCCAAACTCATTTCTGCCCCTTTGTGTTCACATCCCTCCAGTTTCCTTTTCAAATGGTTTCTCTTCCCATGCCTACATGGCTACCTCTGTTGTGCCCCAGGGTTTCATCCATGGTGCCCTCCTATGAATAATTCACATCTTGCTTCTCAGTAACATCAGTGTATGGTTAGACTTCCACACATGTGGTGATGTCATCTAACTCTATCTTCCTGCCACCATCTGAATCAGTCAAAATTTCCATCAGCCGATTGCCAGCAATATCAAAGCTGTCATTAATACAAAAGCAAAATACTGCAGATGCTGGAATCTGAAATAAAAACAGAAAATTCTGGAAATCTCAGCAGATCACGCAGCATCTGTGGAGAGAAATAGAGCTAACATTTCAGGTCTGTGACCCCTTGTTCAAAGCTGTCATATTGTCTCTCAGCAGCACCTAAAGCTTCTGGTCGTAACTCTATCAATAATCCCAGTTGTCCTCTCAAGACGACCACACAATCTTCCACCTCTAGAAAACTGCCTGTTTATGCCCTCCCCCTCCCGCACTGCTGCTAACACCTTAATTCATGGCATGTATGGAATATAAACAGTGGAAAGCACTGGCATCTTCTTCTGAAATCGGCAACAGTACATGTTAAACTGTAAACTGTTAGTTTTAGTCAAATAACATAGTAAAATGCCACGCTTTATGTGAAATTATCCTGCACACGCACAGGTCTCACTCAGACTTGTATCTATGTGCAGTCTTTAGCTGAGGGGCCAAGCTGATCACAATGACACACTGAGTTCAATTAATGGCCTGGGGCAATTATCAATCCACGGCACCGACATCATTTTCCTGACATGTATAATTATATAAAAAGTAACTTGTTTATAAGCAGGGCGATTTACTGAACCGCAAAGTAATGCTTAGTTGAGATTTGTCCAATCTGTGGAACCAAACCAAATCCAGAATTGTTGAAGAACCTTATGCTGAATTTCACATATTTCATGACAGGCATTTGTAAGTTACATAGTGCAGATCCTGATTCAAATCTTGTGTCTGAGTAAATTTCCATCACTTCAGTTTGAAGACTGTACCAGCTTTTTCCACAAGTATCAAATGTGTAATCTCTCCCATATCTGGGTTTTTGTTATCGGCAAAACACTAATGCTGGCAAACAGGTTGAGTTTTCCCCTTCCACAATTAATGTCAGTACTAACGTGCTAACCAGTCAGTGGAGGAGGAAGAGTAGCTCTGTACAGCTTTAAACCTGTACCTCAACAGCAGCAATTATCCACATGCAATATTATTTTGTAAGGAATAATTGGACTTGTATCAGGAGTGAAATACAAAATACTTGTCTTTTCGTTTCAAATTGAATTGAACATTTAGGAAATGGTCAGAAATAGGATGAATGGTACTCTGATCATTTGGTGGGAGGTCTACATCTGTTCAATCCATATTTAAGTTTGGAAATTGGTTTCATAATTCTCTCCCAGTTTTAAATGTTATTTGTAGAATGATTTTTCTCAACCACCCCATCCCCCCGCCCCTTGTGCCCTGCCCCGCCCCCCATGCCTAGGTGGAAGATATGTCAGTTTTGCTCATGTAATAAGTTAACTCTGAATATTTTGTGTTTGCTCGTGGAGGGATAATTAGAGAACAGTACAAATAACATGGAGTTTGGAACTATTAAAAATATTAGTATAAATTTTTACTTCAGGAGATGATGACCCTGTGGGCATGCAGTGGATTCACATACGCTGACTGGTTGGTGTCGTCACTTGTTATCACAGGTTAGTTATAGCCCTTCCATGTCGCCATATATCTAAGTGAGTTTACAATCGCTCACTCTTGCTGATGGTGGACTCTTCCTACATTAACAGAATCGATGGTAATTCAGCAGTTTCATTACCTTTTGCTTCCTAGGAAGCCAAGCTGCTCATTATGTCAGTGGGATCTGATCATGGTTATAAATGATCTGTTTATCGTTGGATTTCTATAACGCCATTCACGACCACCGGACGTCTTAAAGTGCTTTACAGCCAATGAAGTACTTTTGGAGTGTAGTCACTGTTGTAATGTAGGATATGCAGCAGCCAATTTGTGCACAAACAAGCTCCCGCAATCTGTTTTTTTGTTATGTTGATTGAGGGATAAATAGTGGTATGGACACCATGGATAACTGCCCTGCTCTTCTTCAAAATAGTACCATGCGATCTTTTACATCCACTTGATGTTTAACGTTTCATCTGAAAGATAGCATGTCCGACAGTGCAGTGCTCCCACAGCACTACACTGGAGTGTCAGCCTAATTTTTTTTTGTGCTCAAGTCCCTGGAGTGGGACTTAAATCCACAACCTTCTGACTCAGAGGCAAGAGTGCTACCCACTGAGCCACAGCTGACACTGTGACAACAAAGGCAAGCACCAGTGGAAAGTGTGGAAAGGAGTGGTCCTACCCAGAAGTCCATAGAATGGCTTTGCTGACTGATAACGAAAGGAAATATTTTGAGGAAATGACATTCTGCAGGATACTGTAGTTTCAAACCTTGACATCCTTCCTATAGTGTGGTGCCCAGAAATGAACACAATCCTTCAGCTGACGCCTAAGCAGTGTTTTATAAAGCTCTGGCATAACTTCCTTGTGTACTGTACGTACTTTCCAGTCTGAAAAACAACCATTTACCACAACTCTATGTTTTTTGTCCCTTAGCAAATTTTATATCCCTGCTGCCACTGTCCCTTGAATCCCATGGGCTTTAATTTTACTTAGAAGTCATATGGGCCCAAAATTCACCACCATTTGGCAAAATTTTTGGGAGGTATCAGTGTTTTTTGGAGTTAACTTAATTTTACGTTTCGCCAAGGAAATAACGCATCCTGAACAGATAACGGCCGTTTTAGTTAAGTACCATTTTTTGACGTAATTCCGGGTCAAACCCAGCCGTAACGCCATTTTTGCCCATTTTTTGAGTTTTGCCAATAAGGATTTTGTCAAAAACGCCACTGGAGACCGTCTTGAAAAACCTCTCCGTGCCATATCGGAGTCCCATCGAAATCAGCGTTACTGACGCCATTTTTCTAAACGGAGCTGAGTTTTCGCTTTTGGAGAGAGGGAACAATACTTATATTGTATATAAATACTTAAAATGTGCGGAGGGAAAAGACAAACTTTATTCCAGCTGAAAAGTCGAATTGCGAGAGGGGTGCTCAAGTTCCATCACCACCACCACCCATCTCCATTGCTCACCAGGCGGGCTCGAGGCTCACAGTGTTGGCGCGACAACTGGCTCGGCGCTTGGCTTCCAAAGAATCCCCGGGGAGGGGGGGCGGGGTGCAAGCCGAGCGGCGAGCTCCTGTATCCGGCCGAGGGAGCGATCCTGCCGGCCGGTGTGCCTCGAGCTCGGTGAGCAGCGGAGGAGATGGGACATCAACAGTTCGATGCAAATTTGTATATTTTCACCCCCCCCCCAGTGTTGATTTTCTATGCTGTATTTCTAGCCGAAATCTCTGCCGACTCGCAATTGTGCATCGCGTTACCCTGGAAACCAAGCTTCAAGTTTTGCGCATGCGCAGAGCGGGTCCGATCGACTCGAGCATCAACCTTTTGGAGGGAAGGCTGTGTGTGCTTTTTGTGAGTACTGAATTCGTTGCAAAGCAAATTTAAGCAATGAGGGCAATTCTAACAGTGCCAAATCTGCTGCATGCATATTGTATGCTTGATTTTCAAAGGAGAAGGCGAATTAGGCAGCAATATCTGAGGCACCAGAGAGCTCACAGACTGATGCGGAGGAGGCCTTACCCAGATCATGTGTACAGAGAGAGGTGATCATACCTGCACCTGAGGGAGGCAGAGTGTGTCACAAGGCTGCGCTTTCTAAAGGAGGTGGTCTCAGAGTTGTGCCAGCTTATAAAGGCAGACATACAACCTAGAAGCGGGAGGAGGACTGCACTGCCCGTAGAGGTGAAGGTGACTGCAGCACTTGCCTTCTATGCTTCCGGCTCCTTTGTATGCTGCATCTTGCAGCATGCTACACATAGTTGCCAGGTGACTACTACACTGTACACGGAGGGACGACTTCATCATGTTCCCGATGACCAGGAAGCGTGAAAGGGCTATTGGCTTCGCAAGAATTGCTGGCTTCCCCAAGGTATAGGCCACCATTGACTGTATGTACATTGCCCTGCGAGCACCTTTAGATGAATCGGAGGTTTACCGGAACCGAAAAGGGTTCCACTCCCTAAATGTGCAGATTGTATGCGACCATATGCAGCGTATCATGGCAGTGGATGCCAAATATCCAGGGAGCATCCATGATGCGTTCACCTTACGTGAGAGCACTGTATCGTTTATGTTTGAGCAGCAGCCACAAGGGCAGAGCTCGAAGCTGGGGGACAAAGGTTATGGGCTCGCCACCCGCTCATGACACCCCTCCGAAAAACGTGGACAGAAGGTGAGCATCGCTGCAATATCTACAACATAGCCACACACATGGTCGAGAAGGCAATTGGAGTGCTAAAGCAGCGTTTCCAATGCCTGGACCACTCTGGAGGCTACCTGCAATACTCCCCTGACCAGGTCGGTCACTTCACGGTCGTCTGCGGCATGCTGCAGAACTTAGCCATCATGAGGGAACAGGCACTGGACATTGAAGACCCACTTCAGGCAAGAGGGGTGGGCGGGGGAGGAGGTGGAGGCTAACGGCAAGGATGAGGTGGAGCAGTAGCAGGAGGACGAATAACCCATGCCAGCACTTCAACCCGCAGGACGATGATGGCGGAGGAGGAGGCCTCGTGGACCTTACTCCATTGATAGAGCATTGTGTCAGCGGCTAATCCTTGAATGCCTTACAGCATGAAGGCTGAATGGCACGTTTGATCATTGTGTCCCACCATATTGACTATTTGCACCTGTTATTCTTAAAAAATTATGTACATAATGTTGTGTCGGTTTACTTGAAATAATAATATACATAATGTTGGTTTACTGGAAAAAATACTGTTTGTTGATTTACTTGAAAAAATAATGTACATGATTCTGGTTTACTTGAAAAAATAATTACGTTTATTAAACATTTGTGCACTTGTACTGCACTTTAATCAAAATATTTGTATCAAACTTTAAACTTTTCAATTAAAATCACTGAAATAACAAAAGATCAGCAAACAACAACAGCAGCAAACAAACTTTAGCTGCAGCCATCTCTCCTCCCTGCCGCCTGCCCATCTTGCCCTCACCCCTCTTGCACTTGCCACTACCCTTGGCCATTGGCACAACCTTATTCCCTATTGCCGGTGACCCCAAGGTATTTGTTACTCGGGTATAAGAACATAAGAACTTTTGATTCAAAGCATTGTAATCTAGCCATTCACAATTGACGTTCAAATATTCTCTTAAATTATGTCAAAGTCAAAATAATGTTTTTTTTTAAATGTGGGGCTTGGTTTTCAGTCACTGAGTACTCTACACCTGGCTTTCCTCCGAATATCATCATATTACTTTGTAGAATTCAGGCTGGTTAGAGAAGTGATGGTTTATTTCTCATTGCCTCAATGCAAGGGCCTCATGCTGTAATGCAGACACTGTCCTCACTGGCCAGACCCATATGAACCTCTCCTTTACAATCCATTCCCTCCTGAATTTTCCATCACCCACACTGTATACTCTGCTACACTCCATCCATCTTTGGAAGCAGGTAAAATGACTCTGTCCTTTAGAATGATAACTCTTGAAAGGAGAGAACAAAGTATCAATACAAATCTTGTCAACTTAGAAATAAATTCATGTTTATTATCTTACATTATATACATGTGCAGAAAGTATTATAACCCATAAAAACAAGCAAGTTTTGTCTAGGAATATTTATTGTGCAGATTGATGTTTGCACAATTCTAAAATGTAATCAATTCTCATGCAATGAAAAGACTTTGTTGCCCCTAAAGATAGTTGATCAACAAAGAGGCAATATCACTATTATGAAGTTTGGTTGCAAATGTTATCATCATATTTTAAGACTACAGAGATTATTGAGCATCCACAGAGAATATAAGTTTGTTTACACTGTTTACTCAATCAGTGACTGGACTACACAGCAAAATGGCTACATTTCATTAATAGAAAATATTTTATGTGCATTTGCAGCCTCTATAAAAATTATAATGCAATATTTCTGATGAAATTTGGTGATCTATCATTTTAAGCTTTTATAAATAACTTTTACTTTACTGAATATTGCTCAATTGTAAATGAAAGAGGAAACTAATTGGATCACAAGTATGGCCTGTTTCTGTGCTGTATATTCTAATGTCTCTATGTAACCTCCTTAAAACTAGGCAGTAATGTCAGCCATAAAATACAGAACAAAGAGTTTTAAGGTCGCCTGCTAAGTACATTTTGTCAGTTCCTGTTTGGGCAACCAGGTTGTTCACCACATGAAAGTGATTCATTCCAATGATGAGTTTCAACCTGAGTGGATTTAATAACTTTTTTGCCGTCTTGTCCTTCTATTGACCGAACATGGAGTGGGATCGGCAGCTGCGATGGACAGGATTCCAACCCAGAGTGCTGCCCCTTCCTGGCTGAAGAAAGGTTGCTCGTGGCTAGAGGTATTGGAAGTGAGAGCAAATAGGGATGAAAAGGACATGAAAGGAAACTAACACAGAAGATAACTATAACGCTGCAACAGAGTATCCATCTTTTGGAACATGCTTCATACTTTAATGTTTTGGAATCTACCACCATTTTCTCTTGGTTTCTCATTCTTAAATCTTCTTCAACCATTTGATCATTTCTCCCTGAAATGTCATCACCTTTACCTTCCTCTTTTGGCTCACCACTTGTTTCCACTGCAGCAACTTCACACACAATCAGTTCCTCTGCATTTCCTTCTGCTTTCACTGTGTTTTTTCCTATTTTCCCGATTTTTGTCCTATTTTCTTTGACTGGCTTTCTTGCCTTTTCCACCTCCTTTTGATTGCTCTGTTCCAGTTCTCCTTTTTCCTGTACTTGAATCAGCTTCTCTCTTTCTATGATTGTTGTCAGATTGTAAAAGTTACCATGTTCTTTATCTACCATTGCATTCGCTGTTATTTTCATGTTAATTCTACTGCTCTTTAATGCTGTCCTTTCAGTTACCACTCGTGATTCCTCCTCTTCTCCTTCTTCCCCTTTTGCCTTCCCTTCTCCATCTTCTATCTTCTTGTCTTCTGACATGTGCTTCACCTCCTCTGCAGATTGATTATTTTCTCTTTCACCACATTCTGAAAGCAACCGACAATATTTATCTTTTTGTATTAAGTATTCCTACAGAAGGCTGTAAAAAAATTATTAGTTAAAATAAATTCATTTTTCTGTTATTTTATATGTTATTTTGTCCTCCCCCTGTTGGCCACACCACATCAAATACTGGGGCACATCGTGCACCCGTGGCCCAGAAAATTGGATGGGGGTGCTTGAGGCCTACAACATACCCGAGCCACATCGTATTTTCCAATGTGGGCAATAAGTGTGAAGGAAGCAGGAGGCCTGCGCACAAGCCGTGCTCTAGGTACTATAGACTCCCGATTTTAATGTAAATTAGATGACTGCCTCACCATATAACTGGAGTGCCTGAGCAACGCTCTAGCTAAACAGTTTTCTGATTGAAATGTGCGCTAAAGAGGAAGTCACAGTGTTTTTAAGCAAAATAAAATCCTGCCGACTGCTGCCCAGCATACATCAAGCACCAATGCCCTCATGCCTAGTGTTCCCTTCCCCTTATGCCAGCAAAGTGCCTGGTGCATAACAGCCAGTGAACAGACATTCATGACCTCAGGATTGTGCAGTGCCTGCAGAGCACTGACTGTGTGATACATGGGCTACATTGTCAGTCCCACTGTCCCTTGATTAGGAGGACACCCCTTTGTTAATGTAGGCAGTAGAAAGCATGAGAGAATGATTTGGATTAACTTGCCACTTTTAAGAGCATTGGCTCACCTTTGTTTGCCACTTATACAGGTGGCTTGAGATAAGGAACTCATTATTTGATCAGGGAAAAACTGCTTCTACCACTCACGGTGCTTCGTGTCAATGCCACAATCCGCTCTGTTACAGTATTACCTTTAAGTAAATTAAGATAATGGTCCCAAAATTCCTCACAACATGATCTGCTGGCATCTTTCCTACCAGTGGTTCCCAATACTGACCCTGCTTGAGTCTGTGGCATCAGTGGAATGGCACCTCATTTGCATGGGCCAGATGGGTATAGGCACCTCTACAATTGCATCTCCAGTGTTCCCCAGCAGCATGCTGCTAGAAACTCTGGTGCCCCGTCTGCTATTGGGTGTGGGGGATGAAGGTTTGGCAAGGCCCTCCCCCTCCATGCAACCACCACCAGGCCCTCCTGAGTAAGGGGGCTGATCAGTAAACATTTTTTCTTTGAGGGTCCAGGCTGCTGGATCCCACTTTTTCACAATTGGAGGCCAGTATGCCTCAATTCACTTAGTGTACCGACATGCAGAGGTATGTGAATCCCAACTCAGCCATTGGAGTAGGTGTAGGACGTCCCTACCTCTGACGCCATCCCTAGAGGTTCTTCCTATTACAAGGTAAGTCATAAACTCCTGGAAACAACAGAGACCCTGTCAGAACCCCTGAGGAATTTTGCCTCTCATGCCTATGATGAGAATTATTTTTAAAATAACATGAGCATTCAAAGAACTGAGAGAAACAAAGTCCTTCTTTACAGGAGGATTTCTACTGTATTAGAGAAAGGGCGAGACTAAAACAGCTGACCAGCAAGACTGATTAGAGGGACGCAAAATAATCTTGAAATTAGAAGTCCCGAGAGTTATTTGTAAGGACTATACATGTCTTTATGGCCGGTGGTAGTGACACTGGGCTTCTAGTTAACAGCAACAACATGTTATAAGGGAGTATTTACAATGCAAAAGTACGTTAACTTGGTGTACTTCCATTTTTTTTTAGCTAAAATGATTAAATGTCAGAAAAAATATAATTCACTAACAATGTACCACAATACCACAAAGACTTCAAAATTTAGATTAGATGGTGGTCCTCAAAAATATTCAACAGATATTAACCAGAGCTTTATCAGGTGGGTTTTTAGTGATACATTATCCGTAGTGTAATTACTGCATGTAATCTTCAAGAAATATACTCAAAGAACACAGACATTCTCTGCAGCCTGCCAACAGGGCTACAATATTCTATTGCCAGGTTGTGTGGAAAATGATGTAACTCTAACTCACTGTTACGGCACAGTGTGGCAGACTATAGTTGGTTGCAAACAAAAGCTGGCACCAGAGAGCTACTATCCAGGAATGAAGGCACATGGTATGATTACTGAGTAGGTACAACTTCAGGTTAATTTTTTCCCCATATAGTGGGTCTTACCTACCTGAGTTGGTGTTCTGATCCTTTCTCCTATACATCAGCACATAAGCGGTAGAGGAACTGAGTAAAAGATAAAGCAGTAATTAAAGATTAGGTTTAACATCGCACTTTGGCTTCTGAAAATCTTTCAGTGTTCAGTTAGTTCACAAAACTTTAATGAAAGAAAGCTAATCCCAAAGCGCTAAACATTTTCCATACCAACTTACCTGTGTACGCTGATGTGGAGTTTCATAAACTAATATATATTACTCACATTACATTGCTGTAAACTGCAAAAAAATAACATGATTATAATGTGTATCAACTAAATGATCAGAATGTTCTTTTTGATCAAATGTAATAATTCAGTACGTGTATGCGGCAACACCATTTTGTCAGGAGCAAAATCTCTGAAGCGACTCTTTACTGCTGTTGCAAAAGCCATTTTACATTTCTTTTAATGTGAAAGAATGATACCTGGACTCCAGGGGTTAAATTACGAGGTGCGATTACACAAACTAGGGTTGTATTCCCTGGAATTTAGATGGTTAAAGGATGATTTGATCAAAGTTTTCAAGATATTAAGGTGAATAGATAGGGTCGATAGTTGGCTGGTTGGTCAGTCTCGGACTGGGGGGGGGCGGGGAGGGGCATAGTCTAAAAATTAGAGCCAGACCTTTCCGGAGTGAAATTAGGAAACACTTTTACACACAAAAGGTGGTAGAAATTTGGAACTCTCTTCCGCAAACAACAATTGTTGCTAGATTAATTGTTAATTTTAAATCTGAGATTGATAGATTTTTGCTAATCAGTGGTATTAATGGATATGGGCCAAAGGCGGGTATATGGAATTAGGTTGCAAATCAGCCATGATCCCATTGAATGTTGGAACAGGCTTGAGGGGCTAAATGGCCTACTACTGTTCCTATGTTCCTATGAATTTTAAAATATGGCTCCCACAAAATCTGCAGACTGTCAGGATCATGCCATCAGTGCACTGCAGCGCTGACCCCACCAGAGTTTGCGTATCAGCGCCAGGCACTGAATTCACATGAGGCAATTTAGATCAGTTAAATACAGATCTGTGGGAGCCATACAAAAGGCAGTGGTTAAATATACACAATTATTCAAAAGGGAACCACATAGCTTGGCAAATTCTCAGAGGTTCCACTCTTGGGGCCCAAGTTTCCACACGCGCCTAGAACGGCGCAGTCCCGACCTGGACGCCCGTTTTTCGCGCCACAAAGTGCGCCTAAAAAAATCCTCCATATTCTCCACCTCCCTGCAGGTCCTCAGTGCAGCGCAGCACGAGTTGTGGGGGGGCGGAGCCAGGTCCCTGCGCTGAAAACAATGCCGGGACCTCTGCACATGCGCGCTACAGTGGGCACGCATGTTCAGTAGCTCCAGGCGCCCAAAACTGTGTGGGAGGGGCCCGAAGCACGCAGCCCCTAGCCCTGGCCGAATGGCCTCACTGGGGCTACGTGAATAAGGCTCCTCCCACGGCCAGCTCCTGCTTCCCCCCCCACCCCCGACCAGACCCGACACCCGCTCCCCGTCCCCCGTCCCCGCCTCCGGACCAGACCCGACACCCGCTCCCCCCCTGCCTCCGGACCAGACCCGACACCCGCTCCTGTTCCCGCTCCCCGCCTCCCCGACTGGACCCGACCCCCCCTGACTGGACCCGACCCGATCCGCGCTCTTGTTCCCGCTCCCCGACTGGACCCGACCCGACCCGCGCTCCTGTTCCCGCTCCGCCCCCCCCCCGACTGGACCCGACCTGTGCTCCTGTTCCCGCTCCCCGCCTCCCCGACTGGACCCAAGTTCCTGTTCCCGCTCCGCCTCCCCCCCCCGACTGGACTCGACCCGACCCGCGCTCCTGTTCCCGCTCCCCGACTGGACCCGACCCGACCCGCGCTCCTGTTCCCGCTCCCCGCCTCCCCGACCCGCGCTCCTGTTCCTGCTCCGCCCCCCCCCGACTCTACCCGATCTGACCCGACCCGCGCTCCTGTTCCCGCTCCCCGACTGGACCCGACCCGACCCGCGCTCCTGTTCCTGCTCCGCCCCCCCCCCCCCCCCCCCCCCGACTGGACCCGACCCGACCCGACCCGCGCTCCTGTTCCCGCTCCCCGACTGGACCCGACCCGACCCCCTGTTCCTGCTCCCTGCCTCCCCGACTGGACCTGACCCGACCCGCGCTCCTGTTCCCGCTCCCCGACTGGACCCGACCCGACCCCCTGTTCCTGCTCCCCGCCTCCCCGACTGGACCTGACCCGACCCGCGCTCCTGTTCCCGCTCCCCGCCACCCGGACTGGACCCGATCCGCGCTCCCGACCCCCCCCCCCCCCCCCCCCACTGGACCCGACCCGACTCCCGCTCCCGGACTGGATCCGACCTGACCTCCCTCTCTCTCCCCGAACCGAACCTCCCCGACCCGACCCAATCCAACGCCACCTACCTGTAAATCTGGTGCTGGGGACGGGCCCTGCCCGAAGTCTCGGGCCGGCCCGTTCAGCCTTCGATCCCGAAAGGCCTGTCTGAAGCACTTTCACACAGGTAGGAAGATGATTTATTTAATCTTTTCTTTGCTTATAAATGTTTATTCAGGTTGGATTTATTTGTATAATATTTGTATAAGTATAAATAAGGATTTATTATAGAATTTAATGACTTCCCTCCCCCCCCCCCCCCACCTCGTTCTGGACGCCTAATTTGTAACCTGCGCCTGATTTTTTAATGTGTAGAACAGGTTTTTTCAGTTCTACAAAAATCTTCACTTGCTCCATTCTACTTTAGTTTGGAGTACGTTTTCACTGTGGAAACTTTGAAATCAGGCGTCAGTGGCCGGACACGCCCTCTTTTGAAGAAAAAATTCTGTTCCAAAGTAGAACTGTTCTACCTGACTAGAACTGCAGAAAAAAAAATGTGGAGAATTGCTATTTCTAAGATAGTCCGTTCTCCACCAGTTGCTCCTAAAAATCAGGCGCAAATCATGTGGAAACTTGGGCCCTTGGTGTGGAGTCTTGTTTGCCAGAAGAGTGGATCAGAGAATAGGTACAGCAATCAGTGCTTGCAATTCATCTGCTCCCAATTTCCTGGTTATTAAATTAAAAAATGAATGCCTAGAAATTCGTTCCAGTCGATCATGCATTCTGATCACTGAGACCGATTCTCCAATCAGCATTCCCATTGAGTTAAGCTCTGCACTGGGAGACTTCAAATTTTTTTAAAAATCTGTAAAGACAAATAATAGTTTTGTAAAAGAGTTTTTTCTTAACTTTACACAAAGAGAAAGAATATGCCCCCATTACAGTTGAAGTTCTAAAAATTCAAAGTGTGATGAAGAAACCTCTGGATAGGCCTGGAAATCCAGGCCTCCCCAGGTCAGTCACTGAAGGTTGGCATGCAGGTGCAGCAGGCGGTGAAGAAGGCAAATGGCATGTAGGCCTTCATAGCTTGGGGATTTCAGTACAGGAGCAGGGAGGTCTTGCTGCAGCTGTACAGTACCCCATTCCTGCTTTCTCTCCATACCCCTTGATCCCTTTAGCCATAAGGGTCATATCCAACTCCCTCTTGAATATATCTAATGAACTGGTAACTCTCTGCAGAAGAGAATTCCACAGGTTAACAACTCTCTGAGTGAAGAAGTTTCTCCTCATCTCAGTCCTAAATGGCTTACCCCTTATCCTTAGAATAGTTCCCCTGGTTCTGGACTCCCCCAACATCGGGAACATTCTGTACAGGGCCTTGGTGAGCCCTCATCTGGAATATTGTGTTCCGTTTTGGTCTCCTAATCTGAGGAAGGACGTTCTTGCTATTGAGGGAGTGCAGCAAAGGTTCACCAGACTGATTCCCGGGATGGCAGGATTGACATATGAGGAGAGACTGGATCGATTGGGCCTGTATTCACTGGAGTTTAGAAGAATGAGAGGGGATCTCATAGAAACATATAAAACTCTGACGGGACTGGACAGGACAGGTTAGATGCAAGAAGAATGCTCCTGATGTTGGGGGAGTCCAGAACCAGGGGAAACATTCTAAAGATAAGGACTAACCCATTTAAGACTGAGATGAGGAGAAACTTCTTCACTCAGAGAGTTGTTAACCTGTGGAATTCTCTTCCGCAGAGAGTTGCCAGTTCATTAGATATATTCAAGAAGGAGTTGGATGTGGCTTTTACGGCTAAAGGGATCAAGGGGTATGGAGAGAAAGCAGGAAAAAGGTACTGAGATGAATGATCAGCCATGATCATATTGAAAGGTGGTGCAGGCTCGAAGAGCCGAATGGCCTACTCCTGCACCTATTTTCTATGTTTCTATGTGTATACGGATCCGGGAAGGCATCGCAAAAGCCGGTTTTCAGCGTACAATGTGCATGCGCTGAAAACCGGCTTTTCTGATCTGGCAAGCTGAAGATTGACAGATCCAACGCATATCAGGAGTGAGGACATTTGCAAGGGCAAGATTGCGGGATTTACCCATATCTTGCCCAGCAAGTGTCCTCAAAACTCGTACCTGATAAAAGCAGGCGTATAGCCTACTTTTATAGGCATAAGAGTTTTAAAACACACTTAAAACATAAAAAATAACATTAAAAAAACACATTTTATTTTTAAATACCCTGCCCAATATGTTAAATTTATTTTAAAGATAATTAAAAAAACTATTAAAAAAAAATCAGAATTAAAAAAAAATACATAAATAACTTTAATTTAAATTAATGTGAAATAAGTAGTGTATTTTTTCTATTTTTTATTCATGTTGTGTGTGTTTGGGGATGGGGGTTCTCATTCATAATAATGGGAACTCCAACTTACGGAGTTCCCATTATTGTGAATGAGAACATACTTTACCGTGATTGGCTGCCCAGAGCCATGTGACTGCAGCTCCAGCCCTGTGCACATCCTGACGTACATGTACTACAACGCGCAGTCAGTGGAGGCCTCAGGACTGGGAACTCGCGTGGGCCCAGCAACCTCAGGTAAGCGCGCTTCTTTTTTGTAACATCCAGTCGAGTGCCCGTGTGAAGGAAAAACCGGGATTTCTGGGCCAATGTCAAACCCTAATAAGATCACCAATCATGTTATATATCACCAATTTAAAATACAGAAAAACCTTTATTATGCTCACGTCAAATATACATTTAAATTTTCCAGGGACAAAACCTTAAACAAGACATTGAATTTACACAATATTCACTTCCTTGTTTGTACCTCATCTTAATTTCTTGGTGGATTAAGCTAGTTAATCGGCCTGAATTTGCTGGAAACTTGCTCCAGAACAATGGTTCATCTATGGCACACATTACTATTTTCAGGAAATTATGGTGTGAGTGACTCAGTCCATTGTTTACACCACGCCAAAATTTCCTGGGATCCTCAGCTGTGCCGTGAACCTCGCCGAAGCAGGGGGAATTCTATAATCATAGCTCCGCCCCACCTCATAACTTCAATGATGATGTCCAATTTGCTGGATTATTCATGATTTGATCATGGCTGCCACTTAGACGGAAATCGAATGGTGCTGGTAACCTTTCAACAGCATGATCTATTGTGCCAAGATCCATTTCCCTTAGCTAATGCACAGACAATTATTTTTCCAATGTACTAGCTGGCTGGAAAGTTTCCTGTTAAATGGAATTGAATTTCTGAAAGTCGTTTAATGTTTGTATCAATTTACTGATCTCGCAACAGTGTGAATCATTAACTTTACCATCGAGTTTCGATCCAAATATCTGTTCCTTTTGGAATTCATATTGATATTTACATTCAATTCCATATCAATGGGATGGAACATCATTATATATTTTGTTGTCGGAATTAATGTAAAATTGGTCTATTTAAAGAGTTAAGACTTCTATTTCAGCTGCTCTGAATTTAAAGGCAGGGATATCTGAGAAATTAATTATTAAATAATTACTTCCTACAGATATGACAGGTTTTCAAATATATTTCCCCTGCAAAATACAGGACACTGCTTTAAAATGAATTTATCCACCAAGATCTGAAAACGATTACAATTTAGAAGCCTTCAATTAGCTCAGGTACCCACGGCCACACATGCTGTCCATATTACATCCAGAAATAGCTTCAGAAAACAAAATAAATAACCTGGCTAACAGATTTGTGGTAAATTCTCAAGAAGGGACTCACAGGACAGATACGCGCTTTTATAAAGAAGAATAAAAAGTGGATGAATAATGAAATACCATTCAAGTGATCAAAATTGGAATTGATAGCAAACATGTGTCACTGGACATTGACTGTGCTGCTATCCTTGCTGTGGCATATTCTATTGAGCTCTCCAGCAAATGTTTGGGCATAATTTAGGGCACACAACAGTCTAACAAATGCGACGTTCCAGTGCATTCTGGGCCATTGTTTCTTTCGTTATTTCTATTGTCCTTTTCTTCATCACCTGATTAGTGTGTTATGTGCAAGACCAACATTTGGGGTGTCTCAATCATCCATGAACTTCCATTATTCACCAGTGGTAACCCTTCATCAGTGGTGTAGTGATGAAAGGAAGTTCTATCGCTTTATCCCCACACATCATAGTGTAATGGAGGAGGGGAATAAAACTGATGTAAATATTAGGTCAAAACCTTACACTTCTCCTGTGATAAGATCTCATCAGGTTTTCACTGCATAAGGAGACTTAATAAATAACATACCTGACGTGGAATCCATTTGATGCGTTGTCAGTTTCCTTTCGTCTTGTAAAGTCTAAACTAATCTGTAAATAACCAATTATTATTTAATAATTAATTAAATTTAATTATTTTGGTTTTATGAAATGTGAATAAGTAAAAAGAAATATGAACAGGTAGACTTCTGGAATTTAAAAATAAAACAAATAACTCCTGAAGGAAAGCTTAACTGAATTGACCCAAAACATAAAAACTGAAAATCTACTATAAAAGTTAGACATTAACAGTACAAAAGGATTGAGCCCATTCTGTTTGTGCTTTGTCTCTGCTACAACAATCCATTAATTAATTCTACTGCCCCAAGCTCTCCCCATATTCCTGTATCCATCTCGGTGTCAAAAATGTGTCTAATTATTCCTTAAAACATACAATGTCAACCATTCCCTGTGGCAGAGCACAACCCAAACTCCAATAACCCTCTGAATACAGACATTTCTCTTAACCTCTCTCTTCATGCTCTTAGTGGCAATTATAATTTAATGACCCTTCATCACTGACTCCCCAACCAGAGGAAATAGTCTTTCCCTGTTCACTCCTTCAAAATCCATTATAATTTAAAAAACCTGTATTAAATCACTTGTTAACCTTCTCTACTCCACGATCTCAAGTCTCTCCCCAACGATAGTTTCCCATCCCTGGCACTATCCTTGTGAATCGACACTGTGCATTCTCTATGGCTTTAATGTCCATTCTACAATGGGGAGCCCCAAACTACATAGGAGTATTCTATCTGTGGCATAACCATTGTTTGCTACAAATGTGTTGTTACTCTTGTGCTCTTTGTCCCTATTTATAAAACCCAAAATGCTGTTTGCTTTTTTATGGCTTTATTTACCTGCCTTCATACTTTCAAGGTAGTACATATTTGGACCTCTAAGTCTCCCTATTTATCCACACATTTCAGCATCTTTCAATTGAGTGTATACTCAGATTCCTTATATTTCAAACCAAAATGTATAACCTCATACTTTTCCACATTAAATTGCATTTGCCATATATCTGCCCATTCTGCTAGCCTGTCTATGTCTTTTACAGTCCTCCAACAATTTGCCAAACTTTCTACTTTAGTGTCATCAGAAAATGTCAAAATTGCATTCTGTATACCCAAGTCCAAATCATCTATATCTATATATATATATATATATATATATATATACTGAGATCAAAAGTTAGCCTGGCACTGGCCTCCATGTCACATCACTGCCAACCTTTCTTCAATATCAGCAACACCCATTTATCTTAATTCTTTGTTTCCTGACATCAACCAACCTTCTACCCATGCCATTATATTTCCTCTTATACCAAGCTCCTGAATTTTCCAGCAAGTCTATTGTGAGACACTTTATCAAACGTCATCTAAAAATTCATATTCACTGTATATGCTACATTGCCTTTACTTCTCCAATTGGTAACTTCTTCAAAGAATGCCATTAAGGTTATCAACACAACTAAGCCTGAACTGGTTGTCCTTGATTAACTTCTGCACTAATTTCATCTTGAATTATCATTGCTAAGAGGTCGAAATTCCGTTGGCAACACCACCTGTTAACACCAGCTAAGTACTTACCGACGGCGCCGACCAGGTTCCTCGGCTCACGGTAAATTTAGTTGGGTGGGGCGCCAAGACGTATAGCTGAGTGCTCTACCACCACCCACGTGCTGACATTATCGAGCATGCTGCGGCTGTGAAATTAGGCAAGTATGGTGGCCTTACCGGCAGGCGTTCGTACAGTTTGGAAAAGCTAGCGGGACATCGGGGATCCTGGGCCAGGAGCAGCCAGAGATCAAGGTAAGTGATTATTTTTTTTTTTAGCATTTATGTATTAATGGGACCAGTGGGGAAGTGTGGGTGAGGGAAATTGTCAGAAACTTTTTTCATTTTTGTCATCTCGCATGCCGGCAGCCTACCATCAGGACATTCAGTAGGCCTCCTGAGATACTGCTCCATTGGTGCACGAGGGTGAGTGTGCAACACCACTTTTAGCACTGCTCTCTCATCTTTGGGTGGGAAAACTGAGTTTTGCCGTTTGAGACGCCACCTACTGCCTGCCGTTAAAATCAGCACTCAGCCAGAGCCACCGTCTCAAAAACAGCAATACCAAATTTCAACCCCGAAGAGTTTGAATATGACTGAAGTTAGACTAACTATTCAATTGTTACCCATTTTATTCTTCTCTCCCTTGAACAAAAGTGTTGCTGACCTTTTTTAAAATTGGTTCATTAATGAAGTAATGGGTAAATGGGAAGGGGGCAGGCAGATTGTTCTGCAATAGAATTAGAATTACTGGAAACCACTTGGGTAGGTCACATTAAAGAAACTATAAATTCATGATTACATTTAAATTTTCACATATTTGTTAGTGTAGACATATTGTAAGAGCTAAGATGAATTCAATAGAATAGAAGTAAATTAATTTAAAATGCATATACCTCAGTGACCTTTGAATCATTAAAACAATACCACTTGTTTGTGCAAGATTTAATGCGTGAAACATAATGGCCATTGCCATATTCACCCAAATGTTCACATATTGCAAACAGCTCATACGCTACGGTACTCTGAAAAGGGATAAGAAAACAGAATGAACATAATTAAAAATAAGAAGTCACATTTGACAAACTCTTTGTTTGAGGATCTTCATTCTAACTACATAAATCAAATATATCTGATAAACTAAATCACGTCATTAATATTTTTTTTAAATCTAAGTTTGTTTTGAGTGGGCTACTGCATTTTTATCAAAAGCTTGCTAATGTTTCTGTTGTTAATATGACGCTGTACAATGGAAATTGATTAATGAGTTCATATTTTTCCTGCAGCTGGTTATAGAGTTGTATTTGCAGCTTCCTTATTTTCAGCCTGCCCTCTTTGTTAGGGAGCAGTGTTTGGTATTAGAGGGACCAAAATAAGAAAAAAAACTTGGGGGAATTTTATGCAAAGCATTCTCAGTCAATTATATGCGGGTACGGTAGTGTAGTGGTTATGTTTCTGGTAATCCAGAGAACAGAGGCCTAGCACGCCATTCAGTTATATCAAATCAATATCAGCAGTTCAAGAAAAAGGCCCTCTATCACTTCTCAGGGCTACTAGGGATGGCCAGTGATGGCCTCATCCCAAGAATGAATGTTTATAAAAATTGCATTGAAGGCTAACTGATGCAATTGTTATGTTTGTTAATGTAGGATCCTGTAGGTGTCAATCCAATACCAATTCTGAAGGAACAATAAACAGTTCTACTGTCTTCTTCCAATAAATGTATATAATACACACACAAACTTCTACTTTTTTCTAACAGAATACTCAGAATCTAGCAATGATAAAGAGATACTGCAAGGATGGTGTTTGAATAGCTCAATTTTAGAGTTTAAAAGCGTTATGATACTGGACTAGAAATCCAGAGGTTGTGAGCTTAAATTCCAACATGACAAGTTGTGAAATTCAATAAATCTGGTAATTTGTGGGCTAGCACCAGAAAAATAAACATCCATAAATGCTGCTGGATCATTGTAGAAACCAACTGGTACACTAATGACCTTCAGGGAAAGGAATCTACTGTCCCGAACCAGACTGACCGACATGTGACTTTTGTCCCACATTTTATGCCTCCTGAAATGTTCGAGCAAGCCACTCAGTCATAAAAACAAATACTACAGAAGGCGTACACTACTTCCTCAGGACAATTAGAAATGGGTAATAAATTATCAGTGTCACCCACTGATGTGAGTCTATTTACGACACAGAAATATTGAAACAGCTCAATGGACTCAGAAGCAGTAGTGTGAAATGGGAAGTTTATTGAAACTACAGGAATTGGTTTATTTAATATAATCATTTGTCATATTAAAACTGAATGAGTTACTGGCAGAATTAATAAAGCTACCATTCTTTTTAAAGCACAAACCCTTTATTTTACATATATTCACTTTTTAAAGCAATTACAATTAGATTGTAATTTAAAAATTTAAGTCATGCACAAAGTTGCAATTATGCTCAGAATTCTGACTGAAATAATTTAACTGTGGTCTCACCTTTCAATCAAACTGCCTAACTTCAATTACACAGCAACTCTGCAACCAGACAATATTATTGTTTGACTTAACACAAACAAATAGCAGCATTGTACTGCAGAGTGATAGGAACTTGATAACAAAAGGCAATGGCAAATTCTACCAATCTTACCTGGGTTGCTACAGGACTCAGACACCATTCTGCTTTACCAGCATTCTGACTCTGTGCGTAACAAACGGATAAGGTTGGAAGTTGGTTAGAGATATATTCTATCTTGTGTTCTTTTTAGGAAACAGGTTTGCATTAAATAATTGACTAGCTGGCAAATAGAAAGATGACATTATTTTCTAATTGCCTTTTACACAACTAACTTAGGCCATTTGTCCCAATTGGTCCATTGCAATATTGGACATGTTGGTGGAATGTGAAGAGCTACTGGCAATTTTTCTGAAATCGATACAACTGAAAACCAAGCAAGGTAACATTTTGGTTGATTGAGTGGTTCACATTTGTGCTTAAAAAACACACGGAAATGAACACATCCCAGTATTAAACTCAAAGTTCATTAATCTATGCACTTATCACCTGCTACCTCAGTAAAGTAATCTCAAGACAATTAAATAGCAAGTGGAAACCATATTTGTGACTTGTGACTTGTTTACTCTCCCACTCAAATTAGGTAAGCAGCCATTGAAGAACATGAGACAGCAAGGCAGACAGAATCAGGTATTATATAAAACAGAATACCTTGTTTTTCTGCAAAAACTTTAGTGTTGCTGGAATATCTATGGAAGTATTCAGCTTTATGTAATTCATTCTGTAGGCATCATACATGAATCTTTTCAGATGCAGAGTCAGTATCTTTGGCAATTGTTCAAAATAGTATCTCTGAAAATTAAATTCATAATAAAAGGAGTTGGCAGTTGTGCAAGAATAAAAACCAATTAGCCGAACATCAGTCATCGGGAAACTGCTGAAATACATTATTAAGAAAGTGGTAACGGGGCACTTAGAAAATCATTATGGCCCTGAAATTCAGGGCGGAGGCTTCCTTCGGACGAACGCCACCGACCCAAGAATTTTTAACGAAAATACCTGGTGGTCCCAGAGGTGCCTGAGATTCCGGTGGGAGGCCTTCTCTTCCTGCACTTCAGAGTGCGCCCCCGTCCTGGAGGTTCGCACGTAGAAGGTGGAGTTATGTGCGACTGGACAATCAATCACGGTTCTGTCATTGATAGCAATGGGAACTCAATATCTCTGAGTTCTTATTGCTATCAATGAGAAAAAAACCCACATTAAACACAACATAAAAAATACTCACATATTTCAAATTAATTGAAATGAAAGTTAATTAAATGTTTTAGAAAAAAAAAATCCAAAAAATAGTTTTTCTAAGTGTTTTAATATAGTTTAAAATAAACTTAACTAAATGGACAGGGTTTTTAACATAAAAATGTGTATTTAAATTTAATTTGTATATATTTTAAGTCTTATGCTGGTAAAAGTAGGCTATGTGCCTGCTTTTACCAGGCACAAGAGTTTTAAGGGCATTCGCTGGGCAAGAGTTGGGCAAATAGCCCAATCTCGCCCACGCGAATGTCCAGGCTGCGGGGATGCATTCGATCGGTCAAGCCAAAACTTGACAGATCGGAAAAGTCGGTTTTCAGCACATATGCATTGTGCGTCAAAAAACGGCTTTTGTGGGGCCTTGCGAGGCTGAAATTTTAGCCACAATATGATTAGGCAGTCAACATGGTTTTATGAAAGGGAAATCCTTTTTGACAAATCTACTAAGAGTTTTTTGAGGATGTAACTAGCAGGGTAGATAAAGGGGAACTAGTGGATGTAGTATATTTGGATTTCCAAAAGGTGCTTCATGAAAAGTAGTTACACAAGATAAGGGTTCATGGAGTTGGGGTAATATATTAGCCTGGATAGAGGATTATTTAAAGGTCAGAAAACAGAGTAGGAATAAATGAGCAATTTTCAAGTTGGCAGGCTGTTAATAGTGGGGTGCAGCAAGGATTTGTGCTGGGGCCTCAGCTATTTACCATCAATATTAATGACATTGTAATGTATCCAAATTCGCTGACAATAGAAAACTAGATGGCTGCCCGTCTCCCATCCCACCTGAGTAAAAAGATGAAAGTGGCAGGCAGTTGGGGTCGGGTTTTAAAATTTTTTCAACCTTCACTTGCCCGCCCCCCCCCTGCCTCCAACCCACCTGTTTTTTATGTGACAATTTCAACCAAAGAGTCAGCAAAAAGATATAGGCAGATTAAGTGAGTGGTCAAAAAGATGACAGATGGAGTAATAATGTGGGGAAATGTGAGGTTATTCACTTTGATAGGAAGAATAGAAAACAAAACATTTTTAAAAATGGTGAGAAACTATTAACTGTTGGTGTTCAGAAGGATTTGGGTGTCTTTGTATACAAAACACAGAATTAGGAAAGCAAATGGTATGTTGGCCTTTATTGCAAAGGGGTTGCAGTACAAGAGTAAGGAATTCTTGCTGTAATTGAGACCACACCTGGAGTATTGTGTACAGTTTTAGTCTCCATACCTAAGGAAGGATATACTTGTCTTAGAGGATAAGCAACAAAGGCTCACCAGACTGATTCCTGAGGTGTGCAGGCTATCCTTTGAGGACAAATTGAGTAGAATGGGCTTATACTCTCTGGAGTTTAGAAGAATGAGAGGTGATCTCATTGAAACATATAAGAATCTAAGAGGGATTGGCAGGGTAGTTTGTGTGCCTCGTGTTCTGTCTGTCACCACTTACAGGGTAGATGAATAAAGATTGTTTCCCCTGGCTGGAGAGTCTAGAACCAGGGGTCGCAGTCTCAGGATAAGGCGTTGGCCATTTAGGACTGAAATGAGGAGAAATTTCTTCACTCCGAGGATTGAGAATCTTTGGAATTCTCTACCCCAGAGAGCTGTGGCTGCTCAGTTGTTGAGAATATTCAAGACTGACATAGAGAGATTTTTGGACTCTAAGGAAATTATGGGATATGGGGATGGAGCAGGAAAGTGGCGTTGAGGTCAATGATCAGCCATGATCTTATTGAATGGTAGAGTAGGCTCGAGGGGCCATTTGGTCTATTCCTATTTCTTAAAACAAATAGCTCTGAAGTTATGAAATTAGGATTTCAGTTATGCCATACAATCTGGATAATAAATCACTCCAGTATGTAAATCATTCTTATACTCATAGGAATAAAATAGAGGTGAAACTGATTTATGACACTGAACTCTCAATGTGATACAGACACCCTTCAATAAAAAAAAAACTGTGGACCTTTTGCAATCAATTCAAAGATGAGGAGGGTGCCCAAAGATAATCTCAGCTGAACATCATTGGCCCCCAATATCCTAAAGCCGGCTCTGCTTTATGTTGCAGGACATTTGCCAGATTACAAAATGCATAACAATCGATTTCCTTACTATTTAATTAAGTGTTTCATTCTGCAGGTTAAGGCATTACAGCCTAGAAATGACTATTGATGATAATCGTGGGCAAATGTTTAACCTATTCCTATGACATTCCTCTATTTTAAAACGTGCATTACCCTATTATTTTAAATTGATTAACAATGTCCTAAAAATAATGGACTGAGTAATGTCCTACAAGTACAGTTAGCTGTTGTGGCTTGCATGTCTGAACACTTCATTAATTAAGGATAAGTAAAGTCACAAAATCCAAAATTCTGCAAAGGAAGAATCACCTGACTTTATCAATGGCTTTCAATCAATCAATCATGCTAACTTCCCCATTATTGCCACGACTTATGCTTCAAATTAACTACTAGTTAGAAGCAGCACTGGGAACAAACTAATTTGTGTAAACCGTCGCCAGATGTATTCTCAACTATTTCTGTTCTAATCCACTGAGTTTATGAAATTGAATAGTGAGCAATGAGCAATACCTCCAAAGAGGCAACTGTCACCATGTACTATCCTGAACTCAGTGATTCCTCTTGGAGCAATGAAAGGAAGCTGCAGTTCACATTTAGTCAATGATTCGTTTTTTCTAATCTGGAAAATGTTGTGCTCAACATGTTTCATTTTAACCACTGTTGACATACAAACTCTTGTTTCCTTGAAGACCTAGCTCCAGCTGAAGAAATTAAACTTACCGATTTGGTTTTAGTTTTCACTTTGCATTTGTCACAGTAACACATGTTGGGTCCATTCAAGATTTCAGCTTTCAAAAATTCCTCAAACGATTTTTCCTTTAAATAAAAAAAAATTAGGATTGAGCGCATGCATAATGATTTGAAAATAGACATTTGTCTGATGAAATGATTAGTAATCATGTTTTTCTGTAGTATGTTCAACTTTTTTTGTAAAAGTTACCAGCATTAGGGAATAGAATACATTTCCACTTTCCCAAATCAGGGGAAGCATAGGACAGCTGTAGAGGAAAATTCTCGCTGTACTGTGCCAACCATGGGGATTAAATTCTGCTCCCGTATGCTGTCAGCTCAGCCAGCTAACTGGTGCAGAGAGGCAGAAAACCAGGGCAATGTCCTTACACCAATTTGTACCAGCCCTGGGTTTTCTGCTGGATCATTGCTGTGGGTAGAAGAGGCATGCATTGCTCCTTGGCAGTAGCCTCATTACTATCAGTATTTGAGGTACTTTGGGGCTGTGTCTTGTGTGCCCTGTGTCTTGTGTCTTGTGTGCCATTGGTTGAAGCTCATCCAGGTTCACCATAAAGAATTTAAGCAGAGGACAGGCCTGTTGGTACACAGCCATCACAAGTGCCTCCCTCTACCTCTTAAAGCCGTATTGCTCTCCACTGCTTTCTTCTGTCAGCTATTTTGTTTTTTTCAGTTCGAGTTACTATTTTATTTTTACTTGACCCGTTATCACCTACCAGTAGTGGATGTTTGACTGTTTGTCAACAGCTCCTGCTGGTAGGGCATCCCTTTGGAATTCCTCTTGTTCTCTGGGGAGCTGGAGGAGAAGGAAGGGTTCTATATGATTTATCAGACTTGTATTTAAGGCTGGTAACACAGATCCACTTTTAGCCAGACAGTCTGGTCCACAGATGCCGTCAGACCTTCTTGGGCACATCACAGAGGACTTGACGAAGCGGCTGCTCTCCAAGTTGAGAATGAGCCCTCAAGGTGGTATCTGGTTGACCTAAAAGTGGTCTTGAGAGGTTGGTAGTTGAAGGAGACATGCAGAGTGACATACCTGAGCACAACCTGCATCCAATCTGAGTGTCACTAAGAATTTGTGCATCGTGAAGTCAGATCATTTTTTAAATTAGTTAAGGTGATCAGGGACAGGAACTCTAAGTGTTCCTCTCTCTAGTACCTGGTTTACAAATTCAACATTGGATCATGAAAGTATACTCTCCTGAGCTATGGATATGTACAGATGCAAAGAATGAACTGCTATGTCGTGTGAGGGCTTAGCTTGAGTGAGGAGTACATGCAGAACAGGCAACACTGTGCAGCAAGCAATCTTGGGGCATTTCATAAGATACATGTTGATGTTGAGTGCTGTTTACTTGACAGATTCCTTTGTACACTGTCTTCTTCTCCATCTGGCCCCATATTTGACATGTAGAGTACACACATTGAGCCTGCTTATCACCTGTGACCTCGAGTGGTCTGGTGACCTTTGGGCAGGATGCCCTGCAATGCCAAATTTGGTAACCCTCCTCGCATCCACCTCAGGTAGCTGCATGTCCATTTAGCCATCTCTGAAATAGGGCAGCAGGGGATGTTCCATTCAGTCACTTGCTCACAGTATCAGTTTTATGGCTCTACATTGGGTTTCCTTTTGCTGGATTTATGCCTGACACTTGTTTCCTTTCCACCCCCTCACACTCCCCACTCACAAGCCTTGGCCAGGTTCCACCAATATCTGAAATTGATTTTGAAGCTTTAAAATGTTGAAATAAATATTTGTCATCACTTGCAGACACTTAACTCTGTTGGAATTTCCCATAAAGGCCAGGAAGGGGTGTAAACATAGCCAAAAAGGGTCCAATATTCTCCCCCCCAACCCACACCCATTCCCAGACTGTACTAATGCTACACCCAAATAGAATTTTTAGGCGACAATCATTGACCCAGAGAGCTTCAATAAATTTGTCCTTTCAGCAGCATGTTAATGAAACTGCCTCGTCACTGTAGAATTTGCTTGGAAAAGGTAGAAAATCAAATATGCTGATAATTAATCTACAGTTTATCGTAGAATGATATGCAGAAGGGGTGATGAAGTGAGTATGGGAAAAGAGAGTGGGAAGAGGTGACATAGTGAGCAACATGTGACTTCACATTGATAAGGGATGTAAAGTACTTAATGAATAAAAAAAGTTGTTGAAAATGCAGTGAAATTTTGAGTATAGGCAATATCTGCATAAACAGCAACTTTCACTGAAACATTTTACTAGGGAACTATATTCAGCTTCCTTGACAGGGGGGAATTTTAATCTAAAAATGAAAGAGCAGCTTTGGAGCGTGGGGGCAGTTAAATTGTTAAAAATGGGATTCCCGACCTGATCCCGCCTCCAACCCGCCCACTTCAGGTTTTAACAAGGGTGGAATGGGGTCGGGCGACCAAACCACTCCCAGGGGGCGGCACCTCAATTTAAATATTGTATTGAGGCTGGAAGCCTCTTTTTAACCTCTATTTGATTTTTAACTGCATGTAGACGGGTTTCACACAATTTGCGAAACCCAGCAGTTAAACCGACGTGGGTCTGCTGGATCCAGGAGATAAGTGGCTTTATATCTACCTCGATCCAGGGACCCTGCCTAACACACCCCTCCCAGTCCTCCGATCACCTCCCGAGGCCTTCCCCTCCCCCATTCAGGCCGCTCCCAGACCTTCCCCCGGCCTTCCCTCCAACTCCTACCCCCAACGATGATGCGGAGGCTGGCCACAATCCTCCAGTGGTCGGCCTCGATCTTCTCTCTCTCTTCCCCACCATCTCCAACCGACCATCCACCCCCGATGCTTTCCCCGGCCCGATCCCTGGACCATTCTTCCCCTAATGATTATCCCGATCCCCGGCGCTCTCTCTTCACTCCCCCCACCCCCCACTCTACCACCACCCCCTCCAGATTGCCTGTCCAGCCCCGATACCCGATCTTTTCTTCCTCCCGCCCCCAACTCATTGCCGGTCCTTATGCGAATCCACCCATTTTGCTCTGTGCGGCCGCAGGCCTACCAACCCGCAGCCAGCCTCTCAATCTGGCTGGCTGCAGGCAGGAAACCGAGGGCTCACATGCGGGTAACCCGGTCTCCCAGGTTTTCCCAAGCGCATCAGAGCCCACACGCCCCCAACTCATCGCCCTCCAGAAAATTCTGTCCTGTCAAAGAGACCAGTAACATTATTACTCACCACAGAACTGAAGGGCTGAATCGGTAAAGGAATGTCCAAAAATAAACTTTCTTCTGAGCTTTCTGCATAGCATTCCAGGCACATCAGGGAATGAGTCACTTTACTCAGGTACAACTGCAAGCAAATATTTGGAAAGACTTTCTTTATAATCTGGATTAAGAATTGGTAAATAAATCTTTGCACTCTGTACTAATGCTGAAATTCCTCACCAAATCTATTTTTTGTAAGTAATGGTCTATTTCCCCATTCTAATCTTTTCCCCATTTCTCTGGAAGGGATCTGATCCCACAGGCAACAGCAGGCCTTGGTATCTCACCCAAGTAGTCATCCTTCACAAGTGAGCCGAGAGAGGGAGTGTTGTGTGGCTATTGAATCATTTGAAGATGCATCATAGCTGGACCCAATTTTGTTCTCGCCCAACAGCCACACCAGCATTCAAGCGGGACTTACTTGTTGCTTTTATACTGGTGCATGGTTAGTTTGGGTTTCAGTAGTCTGGAATCTATGAGCTGGTGGTCTGCAATTATAATACTAAATCAAACTCTCTGATCCTAATAGCAGAACCATTGACCTAGATTTTACTTCTTACTTTGATGGCTTACTTCCAATGAGAATTAAAACAAAAAAACGTGTTCACCCGATCACTCTCAGATGGACCATCTCTCTATTCCGGCTCTTTTTAACAGTGATATCAAAAACCAAATAATGGGGTGGGAATTGGTTCTGGCCCGTTATCAGGTTCACACGCAGTGACGCGCTGACAGTACCGACCAAAGGAGGCAAGGAAGTTTTGATGATCCTTTATAAAACACTGGTGCGGCCTCAACTGGAGTACTGTGCCCAATTCTGATGTGAAAGCCTTAGAGGCGATTCGGAAAAGATTTACGAGAATGGTTCCAGGGATGAGGGACTTCAGTTACGTATATAGACTGGAGAAGCTGGGGTTGTTTTCCTTAGAGCAGAGAAGGTTGGGAGGAGATTTGATAGAGGTATTCAAAAACATGAGGGGCCTAGACAGAGTAGATAGAGAGAAACTGTTCCCATTGGCAACAGGGTCAAAAACCAGAGGACACAGATTTAAGGTGATTGGCAAAAGAACCAAAGGCTTCATGAGGAAAGACTTTTTCACGCAGCGAGTGGTTAGGATATGGAGTGCACTGACTGAAGGGGTGGCGAAGGCAGACTCAATCGTGGCTTTCAAAAGGAAAATGGATAAGTACCTGAAGGAAAAAAAAAATTGCAGGCTATGGGGAAAAGGCGGGGGAGAGGGACTAGCTGAAATGCTCTTGCAGAGAGCCGGCACGGCCTCGACGGGCCAAATGGCTTCCTTCTCTGCTGTAACCAGTCTATGATTCTAATTGGGAGACCCGAATAAATGAATGATAGATTAACGACTGGTTAGCCACATTGTTGTTTGTAGAATCTTGCTGTGCACAAAATGGCTGCTATGTTTCCCTACATAGCAATAGTTACTTAACTTCAAAGTAATTCTTGTGAAATGCTTAGGAGCATTTCTGAGAGATCTGATAAGGTGTTCTAAAAAATATATTTTTTTCCATAGAGGCAAACTAATGATTATTCATCCCAAGTCTGGTGTGAACCAAAGTGCCGGATATATAAATATACCTGTAATATGTCTGATCCATTGAGCTCAGTGGCGACTTTGTTCAATATGAGCCGGAAATATTCTTCTAAGTCTTGCTGTTCTAAAACTTAAACAAAAATAACTAATATATTTACTGACATAATTACCAATGTTGTGCTTATTCCTGTTTTTCCCATATTCATTGGTGTAAGTCAGATTGATGTGTTCCAGCTATACTATCCTGGACTCTTGGGGAGCAGAAAACATTATGTGCCATTACGGGTGTCTTTTTTCCAAAAGGAAAGAAATAACGACATTTCCCCTGGCATACATAGCATTAGTCACTTGCTTTATACTGATATGATCTGAGGACTGGCAGATGTGCACTAAGGCTCCTGGTGTAGAAGCTTAAAGCCATGGTGACTGTGACAGCAATGGGAAGAGCCAATTGTTTACGTTGTCTCTGAGGCATAGAAACATAGAAAATAGGTGCAGGAGTAGGACATTCGGCCCTTCGAGCCTGCACCACCATTCAATAAGATCATGGCTGATCATTCACCTCAGTACCCCTTTCCTGCTTTCTCTCCATACCCCTTGACACAGCAGATGGCATAGCTCAGTCACTGCTCTGCAAACATACCCAGGTACAAGTGGTAGAATCCGTCAGCCTGTAAAGTGCTCTGAGAAGTCTTTTTCTATTTAACAAATACTACAAAATTGTAAGTTGTTGCTATAACTTTGGGCCAAGCACCAACTGCAGTTTGCACGGTGTGCGTGGCTTGTTCCCAGGCCTCCACCAAAGTTACTCTGAGGTGACAAAGTATACAAAAGTGGTCTGGCAATGACTCTCCGTCTGACTTTTGTCTTCATTGGCCTCTAATCAACATCACCCCCGATAGCAATACTTACTATACTACTCCTTTAAAATAATCCTTTTAGTGTTATATAAGTTGTCAGATGTTATTCGCAATCAAATGTAATTTTCTGAATAACATTTTATTTAAAAATGCATTTCAACATTTATTTACCATCTTGTCTGTTCATCCCCAGGCTTATAATAATGCCATCTGTAGTCACAGCATATCCATGATGTTCTTCTAACTCTTTAAACAGCTTCAGCAATTGGTAACAGATGCTTGTGCTCCTTTTCTTCTCTGCGGGGAGTCTGTTGTGTTTGATGAGCAGGAATTAGTTAAAGAATTACAGAAACTCTTTAAACATTCTCAGAGAGCTCCTGCCAAGGCCAGCAGTATGATACGGCAAACATCTCTACCAGTCAACATTACTGGTTAACCTGTTAGTGAGTTACATGCATATATGTACCAAATTTCATTGCTGGCAATGAAATATTTTTGATATTTATGAAATTTCGGACCAATGAAGTAAAGCTTTGAATTAACTCAGGCATACTTTACTTATAATACTTGCACCAACCTGCATATAATTTTCTTGAATTCTGCGGTCATGAAGAAAGTCTGAAGCAACGTGTTAAGATAACAAGTAGCTCCTTGGTTAACCAGTCCAACATAGCCTGCAGTAGAGTAAAACAATGGCACTCAAAGAAAAAGTCAATGCAAGTGCAACAAATCCAACACAGATGATATTGTACTTCTTTTGCGGTCATTAATGGATAATAAAACAACAGCAGCATTTCATTTTAATTGGGTTTGAATGGAACAAGTCAGGCCATTCATTATATTAATCACTATTCCCTCCAGTCTGAAAATACTCATTATCTGGGTTCACAGAAAAAGAATGGCCAATTTAGGTTAGATTCCAGAGGGCTGCCTGTGGAACTACATCCAAACAAGAGTCAGTGATTTGAGGAGCAAAAGTAAAAAAAATGCGGAAAAACAGCATGGAAAAAGTTACTAGCAAAAAGACTATAATAATGTTGGGGTACAAAGGAGGCTTCTCTCCTTCTAAGGTGGACTAACTGATATAGTTAATCGACATCTTGCCCTCCTGTTGGGATTAAAAAGGAGGTTTCTCTTCCTCAGGGTGGATTAACTGATATAGATAATCGACACCTCGCCCAGCTCCCACTGTATAATGACCACGGAAGTAAACAAGCAAAACCTGAGGTTTACCGGTTTTATTATGAGCAATGCACGGGAAGGTTCAGCCTAAAACCCCCGAAATATATGAGTTTTCAAGTACAACTTATACAGGTTTTGGAGAGAAGCACCCTCCTACAAAATCATCAATAGGTCTAATTCTATCAGCGAAGTTACATTGGTTTGTCGACTCTTATCAAACTGTCTCTGACTGGTATATGCAATTGCCCATCTTCTATGCAGTTGTTCCATGACTTGCACTTTGCCACAGTATACTAGACACCTACACTGGCTTCCTTATCTCTCCCTCAGAGACTTCTGATCAACAACTGCTGATTTTGCTGTTTAATATTATAGAGGTTACGGATTCAGTTTAATGCGTTGTACATTTGTGCTATACCTACATAAGCAAGTGTTACATACATAGGCAATTATACAGACCCTTCTAATACTGATAAGTTCACTACCTTCAGCATAATTCTGACCACCTATTTGCAACTCTTACAATTTATCACTTACAATAATAAGGACATAGTTTGAAAGATTAACAAAAGTGAACAGCAAGGCAGTAAGGGTTAACTCATAGTTCTGAGGAAGATAATGACATTAAAAGAAGCACGAGTTCTTCCCAGTGCTGCTATTTGAGTTTTTCAACAGCTAATAAGGGTCCATGAGAATGCACCAAAATATCTTCAAGGAATTAAACTTTCACATCTCCAATGACAGGACATCTCCAACAAATTCAGAAATCTTCAATGTACAAAAAAATGTATACACATGAGCCTAGAAATTCGGGTCATTTTCGCCGGGAGCGCGAACGACTTTTTGCTAACAACTCCCGTTAAATTCCACGGGAATCTAGCGGTGACGGTGACCTGTAGTGCCCCGCTGCGGTGTGTCGGCGATGCCAATGTCATCACTACGCGCAGTGCCCCGTTTTAGCCCCGGAACAACATTTGGGGAGCGTCTCCTGAAGCTTCGTCGGGTGATGCCAGCGAGTTTCAGGAGTCGTGAACCGGGCTGCAGGCCCCACTTGCGGGCCCATATTTAAAAGGAGAGGCAACGGCCATTTAAAACAAAATTGTGATGATTTTTCCGAGCATCCCGTTGGTCAGCCCGGCACTCTACTTTTGACATGATACCCCTGCTCCCTGATAGTCCAGGGAAGACCATTTTGCCAGTGCAGAGTTTGCAGCTTGGGCCCTTCCCTTTAATGAAAGGAAGAGTCCCTCCTATGTGGCAGCGCTACGCTGCCCAGTGCGTAGCGCTGCGCCCCACTCCCCATGCGTCCGCCCCACTAGCACCCCAGAAAGGAAGTGAAGCATGTTACTTTGCGCTCCACCTCCTATCGGGGGCGGTAACCTGACATTAGCATGCGGGGCAGGACTTGCATGCCTGGCGCAAAATGTCCCACCTCCCGGATGTTACTGCCTCCAAATGGGGCATAACGGAATTTCATCCCCATGATTTTTTGTATATTATTTTGCCTTGGGTATTGTGAGAGTGCGACTACCTGTGCTTCAAGGCATCTTTGATATATTTCTTACCGAAAATAAATGAGCTATGGTCACAATGAACAGATATGCACAACATCTGATGAGAATTTAATGAACACCTCGTATACATACATACAAACATAAACAAGGCACACACCTCCCAGCATCACTGTAAAGGGCTGAATTCATTTCAGCAGTGATCCAAGTCTTAATTCATGAATCTTTCGAAATTTGTTTATCTTCACTGTGTATATGTTACTTCATCTCCCTCCTGAATGTTAGCTTTCTCCAATTGAGTAATCAATCGAAGTATTCAACAAATAAACAAATAACTATTTTAAAGTCAATCATAATTCATTGCAACTGTTTGATTTTTAAAAGGCTGTCTAATGGTTATACTCCCAGTTTAAGATGGGTTATACAATTCTAATTAAATATTGCCTGTGAATTACTCCCACACAAAATAAATATGGCTTACTTACTGCACCTTTCTTTTGTGAGTACAGCAGCAGTTTTGGGGACTTGCGAAGCTTGCCCCTGTGTGGAAGCCTCATATGTGTGGTTTCCTGAAAGGGCTAAAAAAAATCACATTTAAATCACAACACAATTACTAAAGGCAACACAGTGGCTCGAAAGTTTCCCCATTTTTAGTCAACATGCAAATAGCCGTAAGTTTTGTCAAAAGTATTACATAAAAATAAATACGGACAGAATGCATGACTTTAAAATGGAGCCTGAATTACATCTTATCCAATTACGCCCTGCCCTGCAATACCCTTTCACCTGAAGACTGCAATTGGTTCTTCACTCGCCTTTATAACCACGGGACAAAAATACATGTCGGTGTAGGGAAAGCTTGTTATTTGGATACTGAGCGGCAGGTCTCATGTGCATAATTTTATTGGAGATAGTTTTATTCTAAAACGTGAAGCGGTTATGCTGGGGCTATCTGGTCTACATTGTCTGTACCTGTTCCAGTATTGTTTGCATTCCCCGTGTCCTGTTTCTTTCTCTTTGTGGTGTGTCTGTGCTCCCTCTGGTTCTTCCTTTTATTGGAGTTAGCGTCCTTTTTCTCTCTCGTTTTCCCTAAAAAAAACAAAGACTGGAACGATTCACTGGTTGGCTTGGCTAATTTATTATTAACTGTTCCAAAGCGAACATTTAATATACGTACGCTTTGCCTTTTGTTTTTTCTTTGTACTCATGCCCATCCTAATATTTACTGCCCGAAATGTGACTATTCCAAGTCTGGTGCAGATTATAACTCATTCATTGAGCTAGGGTGAGCGACGATCTTGCCGCATATTTTATAGGGAGGATCTTCTGACTAAAGTCTGGAACGTTGTTTGCGATTATAATTTCAGTTTCGTTTTCCAGGAAATGAAATGTACTTACAAGAAGGCACTATTTTCCGAACAGATGAAATCAAAGCAACATTTTTTAAAGTGCCAAGATTAGAACTGTAAAGAGGATTCCATTCCACCGTCCAAAGTAATAACCGGTTTTCATAACTCCTCCTGCTTAAAGATATATTATCTTCGCATTGTGTTTTTAAAGAGGAAAGGGTTTGGTGAACAATGTTTGCAAACACAAGCTGGGATTGTGCAAATTGCGTCTAACGTGTTGTCATTGTGACCTGGGAATTCTCGCACCTAACACTTTCTGAAGAATAAACAGGATCGAAGACCTCCATGTATTTAACATATCCATAGAAAGTAAAAATAGAAATTTGCTTTAAATGTTGCACAAGATCACACGATCCATCCAATTGAGGAAGGCCATTCAATCCATCTTAATTCACCCATTCAGAGAGAAGTGCCACATTCCCACTGACACCTGGGAGTCTCTGGCCAAAGATCGCCCTAAGTGGAGAAAGTGTATCAGGGAGGGCGCTGAGCACCTCGAGTCTCAACACCGAGAGCATGCAGAAACTGAGCGCAGGCAGCAGAAAGAGCATGCGTCCCACCCATCCCTTCCCTCAGCGACTATCTGTCCCACCTGTGACAGAGTCTGTGGCTCTCGTATCGGACTGTTCAGCCATCAAAGAACTCACTTCAGGAGTGGAAGCAAGTCCTCCTCGACTTTGAGGGACTGCCTATGATGATGATGATGAATGGCCCCCTTTCCATTGTAGAATCCAATTGTTCGTAATTTATTCCACGTGTTGATTACTCGTGTAAAGAGAGATTGTCTGCTGTCAGTCCTATAATTATTAATTTTGAGTCCATATCCCTTCTGCTTTTTTTACTCGTTCCTGGGATGTGGGCATCACTGGCAAGGCCAACATTTATTGCCCATCCCTAATTTCCCTTGAGAAGGTGGTGATGAGCACCTCTGCAAGAAAAAGGTTAGTGATTGTTTTTTTACAAATTATTTTAAAAATGTGTTTTTAGGGCTGGCTTTTCATCATTTAGCCCTACCATTGGTTTTCCAGTGGTATTTCGGTGCTATTTAAAAATTGAGGTTTTTTTTAACCACCGAAATACCACTCTCACTCAAAAGATGCTATTTTCATCAAATAAAACCGGTGATAGGGCTAACTATTTCATTCTTATTTTTCAACGTCCAACACTGAAAGTAAATTGGGTGGTATTTTTTGCACATGCATCATCTGTACCTGCCCACTCCTCCTCTCCCCGACATGGCCTTACCTTGGGCTGTCCACTCATCCTCTCCCGCCGCCTCCAGTGCTCTCACCGAGGCCGGGGCAGCGTACTCTCCTCCAAGTTCCCCCAATCTCCAGAGGCCTGGACTAATGATCCAGAGATGTGAGTTCAAATCCCACTACGGCAGCTGGAGAATTTAAATTAAATTAATTAAAAATCTGGAATTAAAAAGCTCGTATCAGTAATGGTGACCATAAAACTATTGGTCTGATTGGGCCGGATTGTGGCTGCTGTCGGGGACCAGGTAAGTGGTCCCACTCGACCACCTTCGTTAGGCAGGCCACAATGTTCGCATGCCTGACACAAGACTCCCAAAGCAAGTGCTCTACTCTGAACTCCTACACAGCAAGCGAGCCCAGGTGGGCAGAGAAAACGTTTCAAGGACACCCTCAAAGCCTCCTTGACAAAATGCAACATCCCCACTGACACCTGGGAATCCTTGGCCAAAGACTGCCCTAAGTGGAGGGAGAGAATCCGGGAGGGCGCTGAGCACCTCGAGTCTCGTCGGCGAGAGCATGCAGAAAGCAAGCGCAGGCAGCGGAAGGAGCGTGCGGCAAACCAGACTCCCCACCCATCCTTTCCTTCAACGATTATCTGTCCCACCTGTGAAAGAGACTGTGGTTCCCATATTGGACTGTTCAGTCACCTAAGAACTCACTTTTAGAGTGGAAGCAAGTCTTCCTTGATTTCGAGGGACTGCCTATAATAATCATGAAGTGGTCCCAATGCAGAGCCTGCAGTGATGGTCCTTCCCTGTAAGGGAGGAAATGTAAGGGCTTTTTGCTCTGCCCAATTACGGGGGTCTTTGGTGGCTGTTGGTGTATTGGGCCTCTCTATCCCTTCTAGGGGACGGTCCAGCAGCTTATGGCTCGCTGACCACTAAACTGGTGGTTTCGAAGTGCCCTAGCACCCCTATCTGGTTCTAACCTCACAATTTTGGTGGATTATGAGCTTCTATAAGGGAAAACAAAACACTCAGAGACAAGTGGTCCTTGAAACAAAAAAAATGGGTAAGTCCAATTTATTAACCACGGTAAGTTTCCAACAAGGTCAAACATCATCAAAACACATATCTGACACACACACTTATAAACTATGAAAATCTATGGGAAGAAACGGACACAACGAAAACCTTACACAATTTTATCTTTACTAGACATTTCCAACACCACCCCCACCCCACTTTTTACCTGACTGACCTCGGCTGACAGTTGGGAAAAGAAACTCCAGGATAATACTTACGATCCCTTTTGACAGTTATTTTCTCTAGCCTTAGGATGGTTGGTTTACGGGGTAGCTGGAGTGAATGTTGCCTCTCCCAGTTACTTCGGTCTCTGGTTCTTCAGCTGGTTGGCCTCAGAGTGTTGTTCGGTGTGCGGCTCGGCTTCTTGAGACGATGTTGGGCCTCTCGGTAGTTGGGTTGGATATTCTGCACACAAGTCGAGTCCAGGGCCCGTTCGATTGTAGGTTTCCCAGCCGGTAACAGTCCGTCTCCATTCTCTCTCGGTTTCTGTCTGTCTGTGACTGCTACTGCTCCTCGACTCCTTCTCCTACTGCTGCAGCTACTTCTCTCCCTCGGTGGTTCCGTAGGTCCTATATTTGTATCCAATTTAGTTCTGGCCTTTTCGTGCTCAAACTCAGTTGGTGGTCTGTTGTGTAAGTTTGGACGGGGAATAGCTTTGAATATTTAATCAGAAGATGTCACAGGTACAGGTCGTTGTGAGGCCAGGGGTATTGTTTCAGTGCACATTGGTGCCTCAAAGTCTGCTGGTCTATTGTAACAGTCCTGGGAGTCAATCGGTTTGGGCCTGCCCTTTGATGGGCCATCGCCGCAGTGATCTCAGGACTATTGTCCACTGTCCATATTAATTAGGTAGATGATGGTCCACATTCATAATTTGATTAGGGGTGAGTCATATTTTCGAACTGGGCCGGGTAATCCCCATTGGTTGAGGATTTCCCCGCTTCAGGCCCAACTCGACCCCTGATTGGCCTGCCAGAATGCACTTTTCCCCCATTGGCCAGTGCCTCTATCTCGCTTGTGAGCCAGACTCCACAATGTCTGTATCCACCCACACGTTTCCCAGCCTGCCTGGTCTAAGGATTTTACTTGGCCAAAAATGTTCATTTAAAATGTATAGGACGATCCCATCTTGGTTTTCTTGTCCTTAGGTTGTTCCAATAAAATGCGGCCATGGATTTTCGAACCTTACACTCCCCCATCTTGACACACCCGGATATAGACGGAATGTGTCAAAAGGTTTGCAAGAAAATCCTAGAGCTCCCCAAGTGTCAGCCATCCCCATAATTACTCTAAACTATAGACCCGCATAAACCAATGTGCACAAACCAATATTTCTATCCATAATTTGTGCACTACCCATGCTCCTTTACAGGTAAATTACAAACAAGGTACCATTTTTGCTTTTAGTTACGTAGAGTTAAGTACATAATTATAGCACATCATGTCGCGTGTTCCTTGCGTTCCTTGAAAGATTTTCCCGCCATCACAGCATATCGAACAGATGTATTTACACTGTACAAATGTATATCTGTGAGAAGTAAATCCGTATTGTGTTCTGTCATGGATAGTTTTAACAGCTTACGTAGTTGACAGTGTCAGTCAGTTTCCAGGTACGGGCTTTCGTGGTGCTACGGTAAACCAGAATGTTCCCTTTTGTTTAAAACCACCTGGAAATAAAATGACATTCTTGTGTGTTAGACTGGGCTGTCCTTCTGTTGTTTCTGGAATATTTTAAGATAACCCCGTGCTATTCGGGCTCTTTTGGATCTGCAGGCATTGATGATGAGACATAGGACGATGACCAGTTGTACAATCACCAATGTGTGGGAGGCCATGCGAGGCCAAACCGGGATATCTACTCTCGTACCCCATTCCCACCACGCTGGTGACTGTATGTCCGCGATTTCGAGGGCTATGTCTTTGGTCTTTTGCTGTAGGGTGTAATAATGTTTTTGGCTGAGATCCACTGCCTTCAACAGGGTGGTGAGTTTCTCAGGTAGTAAGGGTATGGAGTACCCAAAATGGGCAACATAGTTCTGCAGATCACTCGCGTTATACTGTACCGTGAGGTGGACCGTGGAGGGTTCTGGGATTGGGATGATCCCTTCCTGGGCCACTTGAACTTCTGCCCTAGGTTTAAAGCAAAAACTGCTGTCCGGAATATCACACCACTTACTCGGGCCGTGTCTATACCGGTGGGCAGCAGTGGCGACACAATACGTCCCACCACCTACATATGCTATCTGTGGAGGTACATGGCCAGGTGCCATCACCTCCATCGTGCAATTTATAGGTTCTGCCCCAGCAGTGCTAAACCCGCACTGTGGCCTCCCGAAGGCGTTCAAGTGCTGGGGACATAAGATGACCTGTGCTCCCTGGCTACGGCAGCCAGATAGGTCTGTACCCCTCATTGCGCGCTCCCACACAATGACATAGGGTGGGTCCATTGCGAAATGGACGCGTACCCCCCCGCGAATGACTCCAATGTTCTCCACATGGTACAGGGACGCCGGCTTGGTGGATGGCCCCATCACTGGCATTCGCACAACTACACCCATAATAGTGTGGTTGGATTTCACACAGTCAACAGGGACAGGATAGGCTTCCAACACCACGCGGAGTTGGCAGGGACCGAGGGTGCTGCTGTATGGGTGTAGTGTCTCTAGGTGCTGGTTGCTGATCCAGGAGGGGACCCGACCTTGCCTAAGGTCTTCCAAATTGCTCCGTCCCTCTCCCAGCAACCAGGTCCCATACAGTACACACACCTCGTTCTGTGCAGCCTGATCCGAGGCCAGCCGGTGCTCCTTGATCAAGGTGTCTATTGTCCGGGCGTGAGCCTCTGGCTGGGCAATAATTTCTTTCAGATGCACAGTCATAGCCACCCCTTCGTGAAGCGTGGAACCCAAAACATTATTCTCTTTCCCTAGGATGCTGCGCTGCTGTGACTTTAACCCATTGATCTGTCGGGCCAGCTGCACATCATCCAGGCTGTTCATGCCGGATGCCCCAGTGTTAAATCCGGTGAAAACGTTATTCATGACCCTCCTGCGTTGTCGGCCCCGCTCGGTTGTATCTTCTTGTCTATACAGGTCCGCCACATTGACATCCCCAAAGTCCAGCTCGTAGAAGCTCCTGAACATTACCATAGAGCTTGGTACAACAACTCGGTTTCTCTGAGGCAGAAAACAGGAAGGCGAACTTCTGTCAGGTTTAGAATTACTGAAGCAACAGCATAATGTACTCCCTGGTATACTAACTTATCTGTCGGTACTAACACTAACCCATTCCCAGGTCCCCTAGTGGTGGGCGGACATCCATAACTGTCAATGGACTTGGGCGTGGGCAGGGGTTTCTTCACCTGAGCCAGCAGCTTGGTGGCATTGACTGCTACCCGGAAGCGAGGGAGCAAACAGTCTTCCCTGCTGCGATCCCATTCCATCCCCTTCCTTCCACCATCTGGCAAAGGCAATGGACAAACCCGCTGGGCACACCTGGGCCGACCCCCATAGGCATGTATAGATCCCCTGATCATAGGCCCACCATTTCTCCCAACACACAGTGACCCCCCTCCCCCCCCCCTACCCGGTGACCCCGTGATCGTCCGGTAGGTGCCATTGCTCAGACGTTCCCAGTCTGAGCTGCTGTCCTCGACGTCCGCGCTCAGTTTCCTGAGCCACCACCAGTGTCCCAAAGGTATGTCCCCAACACACGTTAAACACACTCTCCTTCCCTCTGTCACCCTAACCCGGGACGTGGCCATCTCGATTTCGGAGCAAGGGATGGAGGCCTCCCCGTTGGTAAAACTCTCGTGGCTTGAATACCGGGTGGAATTCAAACCCAACCACCCAGGCCATCTCCCCTTGTGGAAGTAGGTGGCCTGGCCTTCTGCCTCCATGATCCCTTCTCCCGTGGTCACGATTGGCACCCTGCCCCCGGAGCACCCGTATGTCAAAGACATCTCGATGTCAAGTTTCTGTCCAGTGCAGGTCCCCAGGTAGGTAAATAACATCGCGACGGTCCGGAGCATCTTCTGGAACACAAGATTGAACACAGTCTTGCCTGAGACTTCTTCAGGCTCGACTGGAGTAACAACGCAAAATAAAAACACCATCCCCTCACTTTAAAATCTCCTAAACTATATTCAGAACACCGGGCTATATACAATCCCACCCGTCTCCGGGTGGCCTGGTCAGTCTCTGATACTGACTTGGCTTGGTTGGCCATCTTGCTGACCTTGCCCCAGGAGCCGGACTGCCCCCTTTTGTAGGGCTTGCAGGAGGACTTCTTTTAAATGTCCTGCTTCCATTTCTGTGAGCCCTTCGGTGTCTGGGATCTTTCCCTGGTCTTTCGGTGGTATCCCTTTTACTGCACAGAGTCCACCACTCTTGTGCTTCTTTTCTCGTTTGACTCTGGGACGGGCGGGAAGTTATACAGGGGACCAAGGCATTCTAGGCTGCCCCACTCTGGAACTACGCCTAACCAGGGGCGCGGAGTCCCATGTTATGGGCTGCATCCCTTGGTCCTCCCACTGGTCTATCCCTTCCTCTACTTGCCCTGTCGTTATACTGCACAGGACTCCCTTCTCCTGTGCTAAGTCCCTTTCCTGCCTATCAGGCTGTGCCACTTCACTCTGCTGTGTGATGGTTTTACTGTGGCAGTGCACTATTCCGGGTTGTGGGGCTTCGGGGCCGGGGTTGACCTCTGTTATAGCCTCCACATCCACCGGAATGTCCTCTGCCTCCCGTGAGGTTTCTTTACCTGGGGGAGCCTTCTTTTTTCCTGCGCTAGTAGGATGGAACCGCTTGCATTGGTTTATGTGGTACCACTTTACCCGGCGGGGTAATTGGACCGCATAAACCATAGGGCTTGCCTTGTCCACTATACTGTGGGGCCCCATGTACAGTGGTTCGAACACCCCCACCCTGGTGACGCTGCGTACCATGACCTGGTCGCCTATTTCCCAGTCGTGGTGGCTACAGGGTTCCAGCAGCAGCTTGTTACTAAAGTGCTGTCTTCACATGTTGGTGGCTGCCTGCCAGTGAATCTGCTGAAGCTGTTCCAGCAGATTCCTAGCAAAGCGGTCTCGGTTAGCTTCCTGAAGCTGTACTTCGGTGAGACCCGGCACCAATGTGTGTACTGGGGTCCTCATGGGTCTCCCAGTCATCAGCTCGTGGGGTGAATACCCTGTGTTTTTTGACTGACTGGCCCAGATCCCCATAAGGACCAGTGGCAAGACCTCTACCCATCTGTTGGGTGAATTCCCTATCTCCTTACGGAGCCTTTCCTTGATGGTGCGGTTGAGACGCTCTACAGGGTCTGAGGACTGGGGGTTGTACGCCACATGCTCCCGTGCTGTAATCCCCAGTACCTTTAAGGTGGCCTGCATCACCTGGCCGGTGAAGTGGTTTCCCTGGTCGGACTCCACAAACTGCGGCAGACCCCACCTTGAGAACACTTCCCTGACCAGGATCTTGGCTGTCCCCAATGCAGTAGCTTTTCGGCAAGAGAAGGCTTCCACCCATTTGGAGAATACATCCACCAGCATTAGACAGTACTTGTACCCCCCCGGGCGGTTGGTAGGGGCCCTATGTAGTCGATTTGGATCGACTGCCATGGTCCCTCTACCCGCCTGATGTGTCCCATGGATGCCTTTCTCTTCTGGGGGTCTGGGATGTTGGCTGCACACACCAGACAGGCTGTGCAGAAATCACGGACGTTGTGATCTAGCCACCATGCTGCCTGTTCCACCTTCTGCCAGGTGGACTCTGGCCCGGGGTGTCCCGCACCTGGACCCTCATGGGCCAGTTGTAGGAACTCCCGCTGGTGTTGTGCTGGAACCACCCACTTATCCCCTTTGAACAGCATCCGTTCCTTGACAGCTATATCTGCGGCACTGTATGGGCTCTCTGCCTTTCCTCCACTTAGGATGGTTGCTATGACAGCCTTGAGGATGGGGTCCTGCGCCTGAACCGTTCTCAGGTCCGGGGACACTGCTACCCCTGCGCTCCCTTGTTTCCCTGGCTTGCCTCTAGCTGCTATCACCCTGCCTTTCTCATACGGGTCCCAGAAGCGACCTGTCTTGGCTCCTTCTCTGGCCAGGAGATCCGCCCGCTGGTTACACTCTGCCCTGGGCTCTGTCTTAGAATGTGCCTTAACCTTGTGGATGTAGACGTCCCTATTGTTCCCTAGGGCTGCCACTATCCTTCCTAGCAGGAGTTTGGTTACCAGGGGCTTCCCATCTGTGGATGTGTACCCCCTGCGGGACCAAATAGCCAGATACTCTGTACACGAATTGCAAGTAAACATACTGTCCGAACAAATCGTGTACGGGGTGGGGAATTCCTCGGGGTGTGTCACCACGTACATCACCACTGACAGTTCAGCCTGCTGGGTGCTCAGGGTGCTGGGGAGTTTAAGCGCCAAGGCTATGCCTGCCTCGGGGTCCCAAACTCCGCAGCCCATGAGTCTTGTACCTGCGGACACCGAACTGGATCCATCGATGTAGATCTCGCGGCCTGTGGGATGTACCCCTGCCCGAAATCCAAAGTCGGTGTCCCAAACCCCTTCTACTGAGCACCTGTGTGGCTCCCCTGCATAAATGAGGTTAGCTGCGAGCCTGGGCTCACAGAGGCCCCTGACCCTGATGGCCATTTGGGAGAGGAGGAGGGTCCAGCGAGTGATCCTGGCACTGTTCCATCCTTTATTCTCCCATCTAACAACATCTGGGTCGGGGTGTGGTGGGTGAGAAGTGTAATAGGGGATACTCCTGTGAAAACCTGTGCTCTTTTCACAGCCCAATGAGTGGCTAACAGATGCCTTTCACAATTGGAGTACCCCTTCTCCACCTCTGCAAGGACTCTAGAGGAGTACACCACCGGTCTCAGCTGTCCGTGCCTTTCCTGTAAAAGCACTGCACTCAGACTGTCCCCGCTGGCTGCTACTTCTAAATAGAAATCCTTTCCCCCATCAATAGCCCCCAATGCAGGTGCCTTCTGCAGGTTCTGTTTCAACTGAAGAAATGCAGCTTGGCAGCCTTGGTCCCACTCCCACTCGACCCCTTTGTGTAGGAGCCTGAATAGAGGGGCTGTGGTTGCTGCATAATCTTCTATGAAATCTCTACAGTAGCCTGTGATCCCTAAAAAAGATCTGACTCCGGATACGGTGGTCGGTACCGGGAGTTCCTGCATGGCTTGCCTTCGGGCTTCATCTATACCTCGTTCCCCTGCTCTGAGTGTTGGACCCAGGAATTTTACTTCCTTTAACCCTATCTGGGCCTTCTTGGGGTTGACCTTAAAACCCCCCTCCTTGAGCACAGCCAATAGTTCTGCCAGCAGGGGACCATGCTCTTTACTGTTGTCAGTGAAAAGGAGCAGGTCGTCCACATACTGCACCAACTGTTGCAGCTGGCTGAAGCTCTTTAAACAGTTCGCCATGCACTGGTGGAAGATGCTGGGACTGTTGTGAAATCCCTGAGGGAGGCAGCTCCAAGTATATTGCTGTTCCTTAAAGGTGAAAGCAAACTTTTACTGGTCCTCTCTCCTCACAGGGATAGACCAGAAGCCATTTGAAATGTCTCGGACTGTGAAGGTGGTTGCAGACGCAGGGATTTCCCTGATCAGGTCTGCCACTGCTGCCACTGTAGGAGCACAAGGCGGGATGTTTCTGTTGAGCACCCGGTAATCCACGGTGGCCCTCCACGAGTTGTCCAGTTTTCTGACCGGCCACAGGGGAGAGTTCATGTGCGTGGCTATGGGTCTCAACACACCTTGCTCCACCAGTGAGCTCAGTGCCAATTCCAAGTCGGCTTCTGCCTCTCTCGGGAAGTTATACTGCCTCTGAGGTCGGGACATGGGATCCCCATCTATCCTGACCTCTACTCCGTTGACTCTCCCACAGTCGTGTTTGTGGGTGGCGAAGGCTGCGAGACTGGCTCGCACATAGGCCCTGTACTCTGCCGGGGTGTCCCTGACCAGGAGCTCTAAGTCATAACCCCCTTTTGGCTACACAGTACACAGAGCCCCTTTGTCTTGTATCCTTTCTATAAGCATGACCTCGTTGTTTGTATCTGGGTCCATTGTTCCCCATAAACAGTGATTTCGCAGATCCACCAGGATCTGGTGGGCTATAATGAAGTCAGCCCCAAATATACCTTTGTTAGCCTGCTCCCACCTTATCAGGACACACTTCCATTTGGTGGTCAGTGCTCCCAACTTCAGGGTCAGTGGGATCGAAAAACACCCTGTTCTTTCGTTCCCCGTGAAGCCGACTAGCTCGTAGGGCACACCGCTGGACAGGGGCGAGGAGGCCGGGTCCTCTGTGTGGACAAGGGTGCTTGAAGCCCCCATGTCCAACAAGTAAGTTCCCTGGTTCCCCTCCACCTCCATTTTCACCCACAGTCTTCCCACGAGTCATAGTCCAGCAGACACAGGTAGGCAGACTTGGTGGGTGCTAGTCATAGTTCCTGCCGAATGGGAGCTGTGCGGATCTCTCTACCCACCGCTACATTGATTCGGCCGGGACCTGTCAGCAGCTGCTTGAGGGTTTCTACAGCGGTTTCAAACACTGTTGTGGCACCCGCTTTCTCATTATCCGGTTTCACCTCTGTGGGTGTTTTTACTTCTTTCACGCGGTAGGGGTTGACCCTGCAGTTGTTGCGGTAGTGGCCAGGCTTACCGTACCCGTAACACCCCCCCCTTCTATCGGGAGGATGTCCACCCTCCTGATGCCACTCTCTCTTGGGGGTTTGCTTGGGTTGCACCGCATGCACCCGGCCGTTTACTGCTTTCTCTGGCTTCCCCTCTTCCTCCCCATCCTGCCGTCATGTGGCAGCCAGTCTGCCTATCATGATGGCTTCGGTGAGATTGGGGTCTCCCGGGATGAACCAGAGATCTGCCCTTTCCTTGACACTGGGCAGGCTGTTCGCAATTATGGTGCGAAACCATGCTTCCCTTTGTTCCGCTGTAAGGTTGTTTCTGACAAGCAGGCCACCACATGCTGTGTTGTAGACCAGCCATAACCGTTCCACGTATATCTGTGTGGCCTCTCCTGCTAACTGGCGTGTTTTCGCTATCCTTTCAGCGGGACTCCCTTCGTTCCACCCCATGGCCTCTAGCATAGCCCTTTGTAGTGCTGCGAGGGTGCTTTGTCCCCCGCGACAATCTGGGGGAAGGAGCCTGGTAGATCTTCCCGTCAATGGAAAAAAGGAGCACTTTAACTGCTTCCACGTTATCGCATGTGTTCATGTCCACTGTCTGCGCTATCTCCAGGAAGTGAGCATACGGATCTCCCAGTCTAGTGAGCTTTGGGATATGTGACACCATGGCCTTTAATGCAGCAACTGAATGCGGAATGATAAACTCACTGTCCAGCGGTCCTTGGGGTTGTGCACCTTGTGGGGAACCGTACTTCCCCTGCACAGCCGGACACATCGGTCCTGCGGCAGACACCACCACTGGCTCCCCCCTTTCCTCAGCCTCAACTGCCTCTGAATTTAAATCTGCAGACTCGACCCTTTCTGTGGGTGTCCCATACCCCTTTGGCTGGACCGGCTCTACCTGGCCGATCCCATGCCCTGTGGGTTTCTTGGGTTGCACCCTCTGATCCTCCGTAAGGCCTGCCGGACACACTACCGGCGCCTGAGGAGGTGGTCGACTGTCCTCTGCCGCCGGATCCTCTTCCACTCCCCAATACCCTGACTCGTTGGTTGCCTCCCTGGGCCCCAACAGACAGACTGCCCCCTTTACCTGGGACGGAGCCTGGAGGAGGGATTGGATCCGCTTATGGCAGGGCACATGATCTGCCTTCTCATGGCTTATTTCAGTGTTAACTTTATAGGCTGTGCGCAAATCCCTTCATTGGACCTGAAGCTCTTGGATCTGTGGGGCATAAGCTGCACTCTGCTCCCTGTACTTCTGTTCCGTAGCCCGTAACACGGTAACCTGACTCTGCAGGTACTCCTGATGGTTGCGGAACGTTTCCTCTAACTGTGCCCTTCTATTCCTTTCCTCTATTAACTCTTCTGTGACCTTAGTACCCGTGGCCCCCCTGGCCGCTGAGGTGATAACGGCATCCTTTAATTCCTCCTGTAATGTTCCTACCTGGAGGTCTAACTCTCGAACCTGCCGAGTTAAACATATCAGCCAAATTGCCTTTTCTACCCTTTTGTTATGTGTAGGCCCTTCTGTCCACTGGGCTGCCGTGTCTGCTGGTCGTGGTGCCCTGGTCAGGTTCTGAACCCATGTTTTGGCAAAATTGACCTTGGAGAAAACATATTCCGTGATTCTCTCCTCCATTTTAGATTTTTCCAGTACCACCCTCTCTGAGGTATTAAGCTCATTCTCCCACTGAGCTCCGACCTGGCTTGCCATGAGTGTAGGGGGTTTTTGCTCTGCCCAATTACGGGGGTCTTTGGTGGCTGTTGGTGTATTGGGCCTCTCTGTCCCTTCTCGGGGACGGTCTAGCAGCTTATGGCTCGCTGACCACAAAACTGGCAGTTTCGAAGTGCCCTAGCACCCCTATCAGGTTCTAACCTCACAATTTTGGTGGATTATGAGCTTCCACAAGGGAAAACAAAACACTCAGAGACAAGTGGTCCTTGGAACGAAAAAAATGGGTAAGTCCAATTTATTAACCACGGTAAGTTTCCAACAATGTCAAACTACATCAAAACACATATCTGACACACACTTATAAACTATGAAAATCTATGGGAAGAAACGGACACAACGAAAACCTTACACAATTTTATCTTTACAAGACATTTCCAACACCACCCCCACCCCACTTTTTACCTGACTGACCTCGGCTGACAGTTGGGAAAAGAAACCCCAGGATAATACTTACTATCCTTTTTGACAGTTATTTTCTCTAGCCTTAGGATGGTTGGTTTACAGGGTAGCTGGAGTGAATGTTGCCTCTCCTAGTTACTTCGGTCTCCGGTTCTTCAGCTGGTTGGCCTCAGAGTGTTGTTCGGTGTGCGGCTCGGCTTCTTGAGACGATGTTGGGCCTCTCGGTAGTTGGGTTGGATATTCTGCACACAAGTCGAGTCCAGGGCCCATTCAATGGTCGGTTTCCCAGCCGGTAACAGTCCGTCTCCATTCTCTCTCGGTTTCTGTCTGTCTGTGACTGCTACTGCTCCTCGACTCCTTCTCCTACTGCTCCAGCTGCTTCTCTCCCTCGGTGGTTCCGTAGGTCCTATATTTGTATCCAATTTAGTTCTGGCCTTTTTGCGCCCAAACTCAGTTGGTGGTCCATTGTGTAAGTTTGGGCGGGGAGATAGCTTTGAATATTTAATCAGAAAATGTCACAGGTACAGGTAGGTGTGAGGACAGGGGTATTGTTTCAGTGCACATTGGTGCCTCAAAGTCTGCTGGTCCATTGTAACAGTCCTGGGAGTCAATCGGTTTGGGCCTCCCCCTTGATGGGCCATCACCGCAGTGATCTCAGGACTATTGTCCACTGTCCGTATTAATTAGGTAGATGATGGTCCACATTCATAATTTGATTAGGGGTGAGTCATATTTTCGAACTAGGCCAGGTAGTCCCCATTGGTTGAGGATTTTCCCGCTTCAGGCCCGACTCGACCCCTGATTGGCCTGCCAGAATGCACTTTTCCCCCATTGGCCAGTGCCTCTGTCTCACTTGTGAGCCAGACTCCACACTGTATCCGCCCACACGTTTCCCAGCCTGCCTAGTCTGAGGATTTTACTTGGCCAAAAACATTCATTTAAAATGTATAGGATGATCCCATCTTGGTTTCTTGTCCTTAGGGTGTTCCAATAAAATGCGGCCGTGGATTTTCGAACCTTACAGAAAGAGCCTCCGACCGTGGCAGCATTGCATGTCCCATTGCGCAGTGCTGCCCAACTTCTGCCTGTCGAAATCTCGACCTCCGAAAAGAATGACTCCGACACTTACAGCTCCGGTAGAAGTTTCCTTTTTAATTTACTTGCTCGCAAGGGGTAGGTCACACTCAGTCAAGGGCTAAGTGAACACCTCCGAAATGGTTCAGTTTAACAAGATATTTATACAGTAAAACCAAAGTTCTGGCCTCTCCCTGTGTATTGCTCTGTCTCACAGTCAGTGAATACAGATAAAGAGTTAATTACTATATCCTGGTCCTGACATGGTGTCCAGATATTTCCTTTTGTCAGGGTTATCAGAAAGCCAAACGGCCATTACTCCATGAGTCATAGGTAATGGGCTATCACCTGTCTTGTATTGTGTCAGGATTGTTTCAATTTCCTGGTCAGTTTATCTGTTTGCATCAAATGGATGAGGTCTCGGAAAGAGATAATGGCTAGAAGATAAGGGTGGGGTGACATGGAACTCCTGTAGTGTAGACAATAGGAGAGCACCATGGGGGGTAACTTGTCTCAGCATGACTTGTCTCCTAGCTGTCTGATGGCCATCAGCCATCTCACAGCAGGTTTAGCTGTTTATGCAAGCTGACTGCTAAAATGCAGAAAGTTCTGGAAGGGCCAGGACTCCATTTTAATCAAAAGGCACACAAATACCATATGGTATCAGCTTAGATAAAAATACTTTCCACATTCCCCCATTTTGTCCTTCACAAGGACAACTCAATCCATTCTGATCTTGTACAGTCTCTCCATTTCCATTTCTACGCAAGAGCCTTCAGCAGTTGTTGCTACCATAACTCTAGCCGTGGTCTCGGTAGGTAACATAGTTTCTCCCACCCTGGCACAGCAACACTTAATGACGACAAATAATAGATACAGGGCGAAGACTATCAGCAGGAATATGATCAAACCCTGTACCACAGATTTCCCCAGGGCTCCCAACCATCCTGATGCCCAACCCCACAAGGTGATACCGTCCTGGCCAACTGTCTGTTTATACTCTATTACCTTTTTCCTGATGTTTTCAGCTATACTGCCGATATCTTCTGATTTATCTGGGATATACGTACAGCATTCTTCACCTATTAATGCGCATGTTCCTCCCTCCTTGACTAGGAGATAATCTAAGGCCATACGATTTTGGAGAGCCACTGTTCGAATCGCTACCATTTCGTCATTTATCCCTTCAAAGGCTTGGGAAGTTGCGTTGGCTACTGATTCTACTAAGTTAGCCAGTTCCCGTAACTGCCATTTGGTCGATGCTATTCCATAGGGTGGCACCATTACCTTGAATATTCCGTTTAGCCACGTCAAATCCCGTTTAAATCTGTGGCTTCCATAGGCCTCCCTTAGAGTCCTTACTGATCTGATAAGGGGTACCACATATCCTAAGTAACAGGACCCTGTCCAGTTGGCTGGTAACCATGGGTAGGCTTTATGGCCACAAATAAAGTAGGTGCAATTATAGGACGTCAGCTCCTGGTCCTTTCGCACTGTCCCTACTCGAGTGGTCTCACCTTCCCACCCTTTACCTGGGGCTTTGTTATGGACCGTTGTCCAGCCAACGGTTGCTATCTTTCTCTCAGTGGGATTAGTTGTGGCTTGCCATTTAGTCATTTGGGAACACTTGCTGCGTCCCATTTCTGGTCCTTTAGTTTCATTACTCACTAGGCATATTATACCTTCAGGATTTCCTATTCTGGGAGTAATGCTTAGGAAGGGAGGCTGATGGTTATTATCATAATTGGGCTGGTACCATCCCTGGAAGGCTGTAAGTTTATACTCTGCCGACCTCCATTCTGTTTGCTCCTTCGTTTCTGGCCCCTTAGTTAGTTTTGTCCTGTTTTGCACTGTCAACCATTCTACCATTTCTGATTCGTTAAAGGGGACAGATCTCGGGGGAATACCCCCCCTGGAGTGGACAGGTACATGGGAACATATCCAACAACTCGACAAGTTTCTTTCTTGAGCATACCTATGACTCAGTGCCATAAATACGTTTACGTGCAATTCCCTTCGGTGGCGGGTCTGTACCCCTGGTGTAATCAATAATGTGAAGTAAAACCCTGTCAAGCCCAGCACCATCAGTCCCCATAGTCCATACAGTTCCTTATTCAGTCTTCCTTTTTCTGTTCCTCTGATTCCTTCGTCCCTTCCTCCTGGTCGGGTGCCCGTTTGCAATGGGATGCGTGGATCCATGTTGGTCTTTCCTTTACCTTGATTGCAGTATTGGTCGCCAGCAAGACCTGGTATGGTCCTTCGAATCTTGGCTGTAGACTGCTTTTCCTTTTAAAAATCTTGATGTAAACGAATTCCCCTGGCTCCAGGTTATGACACTTCCCTTCCGCTGGCTTGACTTGGGCTTCCTTTACCTGTGAATGAAAGCTGGAAATACATTTGGTTAGTGCAATACAATAATTCAACATATTTTCCTCCATTTTGTGGATGTCCATCTGTTTTGCAGTAAATGGTGCTGTAAAAGGTAGTCGTTGGGGACGTCCCATAACTATCTCATGCGGTGACAGGCCTGTTGTTCTGTTGGTTGCAGATCGCATTACCATCAAAGCTAAGGGCAGCAGTTCTGTCCATTTCAGTCCAGTGTCATTGCATAGTTTTGCCAGCTTATTTTTAAGCATTCCATTATATCTTTCAACAAGTCCAGCTGATTGTGGATGATAACTGCAATGAAAACGTTGATTAATCTGTAAAGCTTTACACATTTCTCTTATAACAGTTCCCGTGAAATGTGACCCGTTATCACTGGAAAGCTTAGCAGGGATTCCGAAGCGCGGTACAATTTCTTTTAACAAACATTTAGCAACAGTAGTGGCATCGGCCTTTTTACATGGAAAGGCTTCAATCCATCTAGAGAACACATCTACAATAACTAATACATACTTGAATCCCATACACATAGGTAATTCAATAAAATCCATTTGTAAATGTACAAAAGGCCCGACTGGATTTGGGTGGGAGGCAGATTCTACTTTTTCCGTCTTACCCGGATTCATTGTCTGACAGGTAACACAATTTTCACAGATTTGTTTTGCAATTGCCGAAATACCTGGTGCATACCAAGTTGCCAAAATATAATCTGCCAATCCCCCTTTGCCTGCATGTGTGAATGTATGAACACATCGGGCAATCCATGGAAGTAAGGATCTAGGGGCCACCACGCGGCCGTCATGGTGAACCCATATTCCTTCTGGATTTTTATAACATTGATCCTTCGTCCAGGTCACCACCTCCTCCATACTGGCCTGTGTCTGAAAGGCCAGCACGTCATTAATAGTGGGTGGTGGGTCTGAGCAATTATCTTTCCTTAGTGGGAACAATGACACCTGCATCCCCCCTTTCGACAGAGCTGCTGACTTAGCTGCATTATCAGCTCTGGCATTCCCAAGTGCCACCTCATTCGACTGGCCTGTATGTGCTTGGCATTTGATAATGGCAAGTTTCAAAGGGCATTGAATGGCTCGCAGGAGATTTTCCACTTGTTCTGCATTTTTGATAGGGGTTCCTGAAGAAGTCAGGTACCCGCGAATCTTCCAAATTTGTCCATAGTCATGTGATACCCCAAAAGCATACCTGGAGTCAGTGTAGATATTAACTGTGTGTCCTTCAGCCAGAATACAGGCTCGAGTTAACGCAAACAATTCGGCTTGTTGGGCTGAAAAGGAGTCTGGAAGAGAGGCTGTTTCGACAACATTAAACTGGGTTACAATTGCATAAGCCGTTCTAGGTTGGCCCCTATCATTTCGTAAGGCTGATCCGTCAACATAGTACACTAGATCAGGATTACACATTGGTACATCTGTTAGATTGATACGTGGTTTAGTCACTAATTCGGTTACCATTTCACATGAATGGGGTTCGCCGTCGTCTTCCGTGGGGAGTAGAGTGGCTGGATTTAAGGTAGTGCATCTTTTGATGATAAGATTCGGATTTGATAACAGTTCGACCTCGTATTTAGTGGTTCTTGCGGAGGTTAGGTGTTGGGTGGCACATTTAGTAAGTAAAATCTCGACAGAGTGTGGGATATACAAAATGGTCTGATGATTTAGAGTTATTGTCTGAGCCTGTTGCATAGCATAATAAGCTGCTGCCAACGAAGGAAGACATCCTGGTAGTCCGCGTGCCACTGGGTCTAGTTGGGTACTGAAATACGCTACCGGTCGCTGCCTGTCCCCATGTAACTGAGTCAAAACAGATTGTGCAAAACCCGACTTGTGATGCACAAATAAGTTGAATAGCTTAGTGTAATCTGGTAATCCCAAGGCGGGTGCTGAAGTGAGGGACTGTTTAAGGTTCTGAAAAGCATTCCGGGATACCTCATTCCAAATCAACTTCTCTGGTAGTGCGGGCATGGACATGTCGAACAGTGGTCTAACAATCTCGGAATAACTCATAATCCATTGCCGGCAGTATCCTGTCATGCCGAGGAGGTGTTTCATTTCTCTCTTGGTTACTGGTAGTGGGGCAGAGCAGATTGCTTTTACTCGGTCTTGTGTCAATTGTCTCGTATCTCTGACCAATTCGTGCCCTAGATACCGAACCTTTTCTGAGACAAATTGTAACTTTGCCTTTGACACCTTGTGTCCTTTCGAGGCCAGAGCTTTTAATAACACAAGGGAGTCTGTTTCGCAGGCCAATTTGGAGGGTGAGGCGAGCAATAAGTCGTCAACATACTGCACAAGTGTAGAACCTGCTGGTAAAATTACATCTTCCAGATCCCTCTTTAGGCACTGTGAGAATATGGTAGGGCTCTCGGTAAATCCCTGCGGGAGTCTTGTCCACGTATATTGGCGTCCTTTATACGTGAAGGCAAACAGGAATTGAGACTCTGGGTGAATGGGTATTGAGAAAAATGCTGAACACAGATCAACTACTGTGTAATACGTTGAGGATGCCGGAATACTGGCAAGTATAATTGCCGGGTTGGGTACCACTGGATAAGTTGGGAATACCGAATGATTCACGGCTCGTAGGTCTTGGACAAATCTCCATTTGTCACTATTGGGCTTCTGCACTGGAAAGATCGGTGTGTTACATGGACTTCTAGTTGGAACGATTACTCCCTGGGCCAGCAGGGACTTAATGACTGGCTCAATACCTTGTTCTGCGGCTGGGGACAAGGGGTATTGAGGCTTCTTGGGGAGCGGGGCGGTTGAATTGATCGCTACCTTATAGGGTTGTGCGGTGAGCATCCTTCCTACTTCATTAGCGTGTGTAGACCATAGTTGTTCTGGAACTTTAGCAAGAAGCTCTGCTGTGCTTTGTCGTACTGGGAAGCTAGTGGCTGAGAGCATCCTTTCTTCTAAGACAGCATCGAAGTATATTTTCCCATTCAACTTGACAGAATAGCCTCCCCCCCTTTCATGTTGCCCCAAAGTTCCATTACGTGTGTGCCATTCCTCTTGTACTGGGGATCCTTGCATTCTTTTAACCATTCGTCCTAAATCCTGGGGTTTATACGTGCCTGCAACCGCAAGGGTGCAGTGTGGAATGCTCCCTTTAACCCTAAACAAGCTCTGACTGTGGGAGGATAATTCAACCCCTGCCGCTATCCCTTCGGGTCCGATAAAGATTTTTTCGATCATCAATTGATGTTTCTGGTGCAGGAATGGTTGATAAAAGATTTGTGCTGTAGCGTCTGATCCCGTTTTGTCACAATATGCTGTGCAGTGTAATGTTTCGTACCACTTGCCCAAGGTTTGAGATTTGAGGTAGTCTGTGATTAACCTTGTTACACACCAATATGAACCAACCAAATAGGATACGGTTTTGCTTAGTGTGGGGTCCAAATTTTCCCAGGCATACAATATGGGAGTTGTGGGTTGAAGTAGTGGATATGCGCCACATTTATCTATGGGGACTTGAACCTCCAGACCAGCTGGGGAACAGAGGATCGTGGCATTCATTTTACATAACAGGTCACGTCCACACAGATTTACTGGAACCTCCTTAGACAGTAGGAATGAATGACTATCTTCGTAATCCTCTAATTGTACATTGATAGGGTTGGAGAAAAACATTTGCTGTGCGTGTCCAGATAGTCCAATCACTGAGGTTTGATTAGTGGAAGTGGGAATTCCCCTCGTATCCTCCCTTGAAAGGACCGAATAGGTGGCACCAGTATCCACTAGGAATGGGACATCCTTTCCTTGTATTCGTATTTTTACTTCAGGTTCTCCTATGGCATTTAACGAAACGACGGGTAGCTGTTTGTTCGCAGCACTCGGGTCTGGGATTGGGCGTCATTGATCATTATACGGGCAATTTGGTGGTTGGCCGAATTGCTTTTGATTCTGTGATCCAAATGGATCTTGCACAGAGAAATTAGTCTGAGGTCTAGCATGTACCTGGACTTGGGTCGCATACGGGTTGGGTTCTGAAGGGGGAGGGTGTGCTCTATTACCTGCCTGTTGAGTCCAATCATGATTTGGTTGTTGCTGTTTTGCCCGGCAAGTTCTAGCCCAGTGTCCAATCTGTCCACAATTGTGACAGGTATGATATTGTTCCTGCCCTGCACCTCCTCTCCCTCTTCCCCTGTAATATCCTCCTCTGGCTCGCCCTCTTCCTCTACCCTGGGGCGGGCCGTAGGATGGTGTAACCGGGGTGGGTGTTATTGGAGCTGCTTGTCCTACAAACATGGTGACCTTGCTTTTAGATTCTCTATTTCGCTCTTGTATGTCCTTTAACATAGATACAACCTTGGATGGCGATTCCTGTCGCCATCCGAGACAAACTAGTTTAAAGGGATCTCTGAGTTCGGGCCGTAGCCCGTTTACCACGGCGCTGATCATAGGAGCTTCTACCTCCTCCATTTTCATGCCTGAACATTGGTTCATGATCTCTCGCACTCTTTCTACATAATCCTCAACATCCTCCTCCTTTCTTTGTGTAGTTTCCATAATTTTGGACCAATTCGTTTTCCTCGGGAACACCGAATGTAAGGCTTCCCAACATCTTCCCCAGAACCCCTCTCCTGGCTTCGTGCTGGGATCTGCATCCGGAGCCTCTCGATGGGTTTTTAAATCTTTGAATGTTATCTCAAGTTCGGCAAATTTTGTGTCCTTTAACCATGCTTTCAATAAGATTTGACCATCTAATATACTGGGTTCGTGGCACAAGATGATTACTTTTAACTGGTCTATGGCCTTTTCAATATTGGTTTTGGGGTCTGCCAATCCTTCCACAATTATTCTTAATTCACTTGGTGACCATGGTCGATAAATAGGGACCGGAGCCCCCCCCGAGAGTGGACTGGGAAAAAGTCTTACTGGGTATGCAGATGATGATGGCTCCAGAGCAACAGGCTCTGGTCCACGGGTATGACTTCGTGTGCCCCCTGCAGGGCCGTCACGGTATTGATTCCCTTGTGACTGACTTATATTTCCTGCAGCCGCACCTGTATTGTTGGGAGCGGGTGTTACCCCGTTTCCCTGTACTCCGGCCTGAGGATTGTCTCCTCCTTGGCCTGGAGCACCCCCCGGGGATAGAACATACGCCGGTGGTCGATGGCTGTAGGGAGTCCAATCCTCATCCCAGTCCTCATCCTCATCCTTATCCCAACCCTCAGGAGCCCTAGGTGAGTGTGCCTTTGTCTCTTTAGCAACCATAACGGATGGGTGTTTGTTATGTCGAGGGCGATTCACCTGCTCTACCCGTTCATCCCCCTGCTTTCTCCCTCTAGTACACTGCTTGCTAACTCTTAGGCTCTTCTCATGTCGTTCCTCAGCTTCCCTTTTCCAATCTCCAAACGCTGACCAATTCACTTTTTTTTTTCCCTCTTCTACCTGGTTCTCTGTCTATAAGGCATTCTTCTAGACAGGTTATTCTCTCTAAATTGAATGAACCATCGGGTGGAAATGGCCTGTTTTCACCCTTAGTCCATTTTACCCATTCTCTTAGGTGGTCAATTGAAGACTGACCACAATTCTGGAGCATAAAATGGGCTGAGGTCCCTTTTGGTGGTGGTTTACTTGCTCCAGCCCCCATTCTGGATGATTTAAGATTTTTCCACAGTTTCTGATCTCACAATCCTTTCGGCCAACCGAGTTCTCTACGCCCACTTCTCCTGGCCGTTACATGGCCTGAAAAGGCTCTTAATTCGGGCTCAGTCTGGGTGTGTGAGATATGTTGGCACGAACCAACCGTAGTTGATCAATCAGTTACTGTTTCTTGTGTTTTTTTTTTCCGAATCACAACTTTCCCTAGTGACTCTACCCGTTTCTCTAATGGCAATGACTCACAAAGGTATTGCACACAACAGTAATACAAGGACAACAAACAATATTCCCGTGAGTACACAAATCATAACCTCTAAACAAATTCTCAGTCTGCGTTGTACGCCACTACAGACCGAGTCCTTAACTTATCCTAATAAAAACTGATAAAACTTAAGATTCCGTACCCAAACTCTTTGATCGATTGCGCTCTTTTTTTTTTATAGTCTTATCACATAAGAACCCCTTCCGAATTAAAAACAATAAAAAATCTTATCACATAAGAACCTTCGATCGATTAGCGCTTTCTTTTTTCTTTTTTTTTAATAGTCTTATCACATAAGAACCTGGAACCCTTTTCGATCGACTAGCGCTCCCTTACCTACTGAAACCTTCCCCGGGCTGTCTCGAGGTTTTTTTCCAGAACCTGTTCTCTTCTGCTGGCGAGCTGAGAAAGAAATGGTTATAAAAAAAATACCTTTAACTTTTAAATGCCGAGTCTTGTAGATGCAGTACCTCAGCTGTGGACAACAGATTACATCTGCGATTCAACAGTGAAGAAACCTCTTGTGAGCAAAGGCTCACCTTGTTTGGCCACCGAAGCCTTTCACTGGAGAGGCACTATGCCTGTATCCGTTTTACTCACAGGACAGAGAGTATGCATCTCGGTGGAACCTCCAATAACTGTCGAAATCTCGACCTCCGAAAAGAATGACTCCGACACTTACAGCTCCGGTAGAAGTTTCCTTTTTAATTTACTTGCTCGCAAGGGGTAGGTCACACTCAGTCAAGGGCTAAGTGAACACCTCCGAAATGGTTCAGTTTAACAAGATATTTATACAGTAAAACCAAAGTTCTGGCCTCTCCCTGTGTATTGCTCTGTCTCACAGTCAGTGAATACAGATAAAGAGTTAATTACTATATCCTAGTCCTGACATGGTGTCCAGATATTTCCTTTTGTCAGAGTTATCAGAAAGCCAAACGGCCATTACTCCATGAGTCATAGGTAATGGGCTATCACCTGTCTTGTATTGTGTCAGGATTGTTTCAATTTCCTGGTCAGTTTATCTGTTTGCATCAAATGGATGAGGTCTCGGAAAGAGATAATGGCTAGAAGATAAGGGTGGGGTGACATGGAACTCCTGTAGTGTAGACAATAGGAGAGCACCATGGGGGTTACTTGTCTCAGCATGACTTGTCTCCTAGCTGTCTGATGGCCATCAGCCATCTCACAGCAGGTTTAGCTGTTTATGCAAGCTAACTGCTAAAATGCAGAAAGTTCTGGAAGGGCCAGGACTCCATTTTAATCAAAAGGCACACAAATACCGTATGGTATCAGCTTAGATAAAAATACTTTCCACATGCCCCACATCCTGTTGCGCTCCCGGAAGGATGTAGAACGCAAACACCAAGGGGTAGAAATTGCCCCCCCTCCCGTTTCAATGGTTTTTTACCCCAGCTGTGGTTGAGGTCACCTCTTGAGTGAAATTCCGCTCTTTGTTGTTGTTTGTAATTCGGATCTGGATGTTGTTCTTAATGGGGGTGGTGACTACACGAGAGGGGCGGATATGCGGCAGTGGCAACGTCTGAGGGGCGAACCCGGGGGCATAATTGTCCGGCTGACATGGCAATCAGCAGACAAAAAAACATGGTGGCAGCGGCTGTGCATCCTACCCTTTAAGGGAAGCCGCACCACCATTGCAGAAGGCCACAGCCTCACCGGACAACCGGAAAAAAGCTTGTTTTGGCACTGCCAGGCAGGCCGAAAATTTTCAGAGGGGAATGTCACCGTCGGGGATGTAGATTGGCGGTGGCGGGGGAGCGGCGAGAGATTGTGGTGTAAGAGCCGTGAGAGATCGTGGCGGAGATGCGGCAGATGTTTGTGGCGGAGGAGCGGCAGATGTTTGTGGCAGAGGAGCGGCGAGAGATTGTGGCGGATGTGCAGCAAGTGAAGGCACGGGGCCCAGAAGAGCCGAGGGCCCGGGGCAGCATGGGCCTGCCCACACTGCGATATGTGTGCGCACTAGGTCCGTGCAGCAGAGCAGGTCTCCAGTTGTCCTGGTTTACCCTTGCCACTGGATAAAGGCCTAGCTCTGTCAAGCCTGTGTGGTGGTTGGTGTGCAACAGTCACCACACGTTAAAATAATCCATGCACAGGCATCTTCCACCCCTTCAATTGGAGTTCAGGACTGGAATATCGGTTCCTTCATTGAAACATCTGTGAACTCTTTTGGAAGCAAGTCATCCTTGTTTGAGGGACCGCCAATGATGAGATCGGCAGTGCGCACGGTGATGACACACTTAAGGCGGATCGGCAGTAGTGGAGCAGTAGGGGGGGGGATCAGTGCACCACCGGGAAACCTCAGACGGGCAATTGGGCTAGCAGCGGCCATTCCACGAAAAGTTGCCGGCCACTCTACTCTGCAGTGTGGTTGCCGATTTGCAGTAGTAACAGGCCTTGAGGGGAGAGGCAATTTTGGCCCCCAAATTTTTTAAAAGTTGAAAATCATTAGCGTATTGCGTTAACTTTATCAACTTTCAAAAGTTAGCGCCCCATTTCTCCCCCTTTTGCTCCAGAACTACTGCGCCACTAGCCATGCTGTTCCAGTACAGCTAGAACACTGGCATTTACCTGACAATGTGGAAAACTGCCCAGGTATGTCCTGTCCTCAAAAGGTAGGATAAATACAATCCAGCCAATTACTGCCTCACTAGTCAACTCTCAACCATCAGCAAAGTGTTGGAAGGTGCCGTTGACAGTGCTATCAAGTGGTACTTACTCACCAATAACCTGCTCACCAATACTCAGTTTGGGTTTTGCCAGGACCACTCGGCTTCAAACCTCATTACAGCCTTGGTCCAATCATGGATGAAAGAGTTAAATTCCAGAGGTCAGGTGAGAGTGACAACCCTTGACACCGAGGCAGCATTTCACTGAGTGTGGCATCAAGGAGTCCTAGTAAGATTGAAGTTAAGAGGAATCAGTGGGAAAACTCTCCACTGGCTGGAGTCATACCGAGCACAAAGGAAGCATGTTGTGGTTGTTGGAGCTCAATTATCTCAGCCCCAGGACATCACTGCAGGAGCTTCTCAGGGCAGTGTCCTAGGCCCAACCATCTTTAGTTGCTTCATCAATGACCTTCCCTCCATCATAAGGTCAGAAGTGGGAATGTTCGCTGATGATTGCACAATGTTCAGTTCTATTCGCAACTCCTCAGATAATGAAGCAGTTACGTTCAGAATAACTCCACAAGACTGTATATTGTAAGCTCAAACTGTTGTGACCTAGGTCTCTTTAATGTAACTCCAGAGTGAGGAAGCAGCATGGTAGCCTGCCTTTTATACCTGGTTGCCCAGGGTGTGCAAGTGACCCTTGGGTCTCCCACAGCTGCGCCCCCTGGTGGCAAGTCTGACACATTGGTAATGTTTACATACATGACATCATTCCCCCCAAAGTTTTAAATACAAGTTATTTATAAGTTGAGGCGATCCGGGGCTCTATGTTCCCGGTTTGATTGCCTGAGTTGAAGTCCTGGCATGGGTGAGTTGGTCGGATCATTGCTGCACTGCAGCACGGCTGGTGTGATCGGACTGTCGGGCATGGTGGGTTCATCCTCATGGTTGACCGTGAGGTCGATTGCTGGTTGGGTGTGTGGGTGGATCATTGATGGTAATGTCCTCTTCAAACTGTTCTTGGTTGTCAGTGAACCGCAGTTTGGTCTGATCCAAGTGCTTTCTGCAAGTTTGTCCATTCAAAAGTTTGACAACAAACACTCTATACCCCTCCTTGGCTAAAACAATGCCAGCAACCCATTTGGAACCATGACCGTAATTAAGAACAAACACAGGGTCATTAACCTCAATGTCACGTGATACAGCCACACAATCGTGGTACACATATGCCAGTGACGCCGGGTTTGTACATGATCATTGAGATCCGGGTGGACTAAGGAGAGCCTGGTTTTGAGCGCTCTCTTCATTAGCAATTCTGCAGGGGGAACCCCGGTAAGCGAGTGGGGTCGCGTGCGGTAGCTGAACAGGATCCGAGATAACTAGGTCTGCAGGGAATCGTCCGTCATGCATTTCAAGCTCTGCTTGATGGTTTGGACTGCCCATTCCGCCTGACCATTGGATGCGGGCTTAAGCTGCGCAGACCTGACATGCTTGATGCCATTGTGGGTCATGAATTCGTTGAATTCCGAGCTGGTGAAACATGGTCCATTGTCACTAACAAGGGCATCGGGCAAACCATGGGTGGCGAACATGGCCCGGAGGTTTTCAATGGTGGCAGTGGATGTACATGACATTATACATTCAATCCATTTAGCGTAAGCGTCCACTGCTACTAGGAACACCTTTCCTAGAAAGGGGCCAGCGAAATCTACATGGACCCTGGACCACGGTTTGAAGGGGCCATGACCACAGACTCAGTGGGGCCTCCTTTGGTGCATTGCTCAACTGTGAGCAAGTGTGTCATGTATCCTACATGGTTACTGTTTGTACTATTACAAGGTATGCCACCAGGGGGCACCTCAGTGAGAGACTTGTAGGTTACATGCACAGGTGTGCCAGGCCTAGTATAAAAGGCAGGCCACCAGGTGTGATCCTCACTCTGGAGTTACCAATAAAGGACTAAGGTCACTACAGTTCAAGTACAATGCATTGCCTCGTGGAGTCATTGTCAGAGCATCTAACATAACAAAGTGTTACATTGATGCATGCATGACTTCAATTCCGAGTCAATGCCGGGCCACCAAATGTGCGTCCTGGCGATAGCCTTCATCATGACTATGCCAGGGTGAGTACTGTGAAGGTCACGTATAAACGTTTCCCTGCCTTTTTTTGTCAAAACTACACGATTCCCCCGTAGGAGACAGTCCAAATGGATGGACATTTTATCCTTGCATCAGTGGAATGGCTTAATTTCGTCTTGCATTTCCCCGGGAACCGCTGACCAGCTCCCATTGAGGACACAGCTTTTTACTAGTGATAGCACAGGGTCCTGGCTAGTCCAGGTCCTGATCTGGCGAGCCTTGACGGGTGACCCTTCGTTCTCAAAAGAAGCAAGTCTGTGGGTTGCGCCATTTCCACCCCGGTGGTGGGCAATGGTACCCGACTGAGGGCATCAGCACAGTTCTCCGTGCCTGGTCTGTGACGGATTACATAGTCATACACAGATAACGTTAGTGCCCATCTTTGGATGCGGGATGAAACATTGGTGTTAATACCTTTGCTTTCTGAGAACAGCGAAATAAGTGGCTTGTGGTCGGTTTCGAGCTTGAACCGGAGTCCAAATAGGTATTGGTGCATTTTCTTAACCCCGTAAATGCATGCTAATGCTTCTTTCTCAACCATATTGTAGGCTCTTTCAGCCTTGGATAAGCATCTGGATGCATATGCAACCGGTTGCAGTTTGCCTGACATATTGGCTTGCTGTAACACACAACCGACCCTGTACGAAGATGCATCACAAGCTTGTACTAAACGTTTACATAGTTCATACAATACAAGTAACTTGTTAGAACATAGCAGGTTTTTGGCCTTGTTAAAGGCTGTCTCTTGAGATTTACCCCAAATCGTCACCTTTGCGTAGCAATAAATGCAAAGGCTCCAGCAAAGTGCTCAACCCCAGTAGAAAGTTACCAAAATAGTTGAGGAGTCTCAGGAACAACCACAGCTCTGTCACATTCTGTGGTCTGCGTGCATTCTTGATGGCCTCCGTGGGTCTGATGTTGTCCACCGCATTCTTTCTCCCCAGAAATTCGACCTCTGGCGCCAGGACAACACACTTTTCCTAGAGCATTTCATCCTGAGTCCCACTCTGTCCAGTCGCTTTAGAATCTCTTCCAGGTTGTGCAAGTGTTCGGTGATGTTGCGGCCAGTGATCAAGATTTCGTCTTGAAACACCACGGTGCGCAGAACCGATTTCAGCAGACTCTCCATGTTCTTCTGGAAGATGGATGCAGCCGAGCGAATCCAAAAGGGGCATCTGTGGTACATGAACAGTCCTTTTTCGAAGGTTCAGCCATGTGTCATGTAAGCAGAGGTTAGATCCAGCTTAGTGAATGACTTCCCCCCCCTGCTAGCGTTGCGAACATGTCATCCGCTTTGGGTAGTGGGTATTGGTCCTGTAACGAGACTCGGTTGATTGTTACCTTGAGGTCCCTGCAGATTCTGACCGTCCCATTGCTTTTCAACACTGGAACAATTGGACTGGCCCACTCATTGAACTCGACTGGCGATATGATCCCCTCTCGTTGAAGTCTGTCCAGCTCGATCTCGACTTTCTCTCGCATCATATATGAAACCGCTCAGGCCTTGTGATGAACGGATCATGCATCAGGGACTAGATGGATCTGCACTTTGGAGCCTGTGAAGTTGCCGATGTCTGGCTCGAATAACAACGGGAATTTGTTTAGTACTTGGGCGCACGAGACGTCATCCACCAAAGACAGCGCTTTGATGTTGTCCCAGTTCCATCGGATCTTTCCTAGCCAGCTTCTGCCGAACCGCGTTGGGCCATCGCCTGGTACAATCCATAGTGGTAAATCATGCACAGCTCCATCGTACGATACCTTCATTGCCACACTGCCAATGACTGGTATGAGTTCTTTGGTGTAAGTGCGCAGCTTGGTGTGAATCGGGCTTAGTTTTGGCCTTTGTGCCTTGTTGCCCCACAGTTTCTCAAAAGCCTTCTGGCTCATAATTAACTGATTCACCCCCGTGTCCAATTCCACGGAAACTGGAATGCCATTTAATTTGACTTTTAACATTATCAGAGGGCTTTTGGTGGTGAAGGTGTGTACCCCATACACTTCCTCTTCAGCCTCGGGTTGAGTTGCCTCTCTTACTCATTCAGCGTGATCCACGCCGGATCAGTCATCTTCTGCCGACTCTACCACATGGTGAGTCGCAGCATGTTTGCACATTCGCTGGAGGTGCCCCATTGTTCCACAGCCCTTGCACACGTAGAGCTTGAATCGATATTGATGGGCTCGATGATTATCCCCGCAGCACCAACATGGTGTTAATGGATTCGCATTCACGCCCCACAGCGGGCTCTGAGTCATCCTAGGTCTGACCTCTGTGGGCGTGTAGGCCCTGCCATGTACAGTTCTGCCTGCTGAAGGTCTTATTTTATGCACAGTACTTGCCGGTGAGCTTCGATGCTGCAATGATATCTGTTTAGTGTTATTGTTCGTGGACATGAAAGCCTGGGCTATTGTGATGGCCTTGCTCAGATCTAGGGATTCGGCAGACAGCAGTTTGCGAAGAATGACCTCGTGGCTGATTCCAAGCATGAAAAAGTCCAGCAACACTTCCCCCAAAAATCCAGCAAATACGCATGATCCCGTAAGGCGTCTTAGGTCGGCGACATAGCTCACCGCGTCCTGGCCCTCGGAGCGATGGTGCGTATAAAAGCGATACCTGCCCTTCAAGGTGCTCTCCTTCAGCTTGAGGTGTTCCCGAACAAGCGTGCACAACTCTTCATATGTGTTCTCCATTGGGTTTGTTAGTGCTAGCAGATTTTTGATGAGGCCATATATCGTGAACCCACAAACGGTGAGGAGAATCGCCCTGCGCTTGACCACGTTATGTCCGTATCCAGCTCGTTGGCCACGAAGTACTGGTCAAGACGCTCAACAAAGGCTTCCCAATCAACGCCCTCAACAAATCTCTCAAGAATACCAATGGCAGCCATAACCGCGTGGAAGTTCGTGATCTGTTGCTTGTCACCAATTGTTACATTCAGAATAACTCCACAAGACTGTATATTGTAAGCTCAAACTGTTGTGACCTTTGTCTCTTTAATGTAACCACAGAATGAGGAAGCAGCATGGTAGACAGCCTTTTATACCTGCTTGCCCGGGGTGTGCATGTGACCCTTGGGTGCACCCACTGGTGGGAAGTCTTACACATTGGTAATGTTTACATAGATAACAGAAGCAGTCCGATCCCCAACCCCAAAGCAGGGGTGTCTGATCCCTGACCTTGGGGAGGGGTGGGCCACCGGTGGGTGAGCTTGGGGGTCTGGGAGGAAGCACTCCTGCTCCTTTTGGCCCATAAGGCTTATTCCCTGCGGCTGTGCCCACCTCGCTGCAGTTACCAGGAATCACGAGGCTGGCACTGGCAGCACCATGCAAGGATTGGATTAACAGCCCTCACTGTCCAGGCCCATATGACAATTGCACAAGGTGTTGGAAGGCCACCGCTGCCTTTGTAATTGGGCCAAAGACCGCCCTAAGGGAAGGAGTTCCAGAGCTTAGGGCCTAGGCAGCTGAAGGCACGGCCACCGATGGTTGAGCAGTTATAATCAGGGATGCTCAAGAGGGCAGAATTTGAGGAGCGCAGACATCTTGGGGGGGGAGGGATTTGGGGGGGGGGGGGGAGGGATTTGGGGGTGGGGGGGGTGCAGAGGTTGAAAGAGATTACAGAAATCGGGAGGGGCAAGGCCATAGAGGGATATGTAAACAAGGATGAGAATTTTCAAATTGAGACGTTGCTTAACCAGGAGCCAATGTAGGTCAGCGAGCACAGGGGTGATGGCCGAGCGGGACTTGGTGCGAGTTAGAAACACGGGCTGCTGAGTTTTGGATGATCTCAAGTTTACGTAGGGTAGAATGTGGGAGGCCATCCAGGATCGTGGTGAAGTAGTCAAGTCCAGAGGTGACAAAAGGCAAGGATGGTGGAGAGTTTCAGCAGCAGAAGAGCTGAGGCAGGGGCGGAGACGGGCGATGTTACGGAGGTGGAAATAGATGGTTTTAGTTATGCTGCGGATATGTGACCTATAGCTCATTTCAGAGTCAAATATGACACCTAGGTTGCGAACAGTCTGATTGGGCTGTAGACAAATGCTAGGGAGAGGGATGGAGTCGGTGGCTAGGGAACGCAGTTTGTGGCAGGGACCAAAGACAATGGCTTCGGTCTTCCCAATATTTAATTGGAGGAAATTTCTGCTCATCCAGTACCGGATGTTGGACAAGCAGTCTGACAATTTAGAGACCATGGAGGAGTCGAGAGAAGTGGTTATGAGGCAGAGCTGGGTGTCGTCACGTACATGTGGAAACTGATGCCGTGTTTTTGAATGATATCGCCAAGGGGCGGGCAGCATATCGTTGAGAAATAGGAGGGGGCCAAGGACAGATCCTTGGGGACACCAGAGGTAATGATGTGGGAATGGGAAGAGTAACCATTGCATGTGATTTTCTGGCTATGATTAGATAGATAAAATTGGAACCAGGCGAGTGCAGTCCCACCCAACTAGACGATGGTGGAGAGGCGTTGGAGGAGGATGGAGTGGTCAACCGTGTCAAAAGAACATAAGAACATAAGAATTAGGAACAGGAGTAGGCCATCTAGCCCCTCGAGCCTGCTCCGCCATTCAATAAGATCATGGCTGATCTGGCTGTGGACTCAGCTCCACTTACCCGCCCGCTCCCCGTAACCCTTAATTCCCTTATTGGTTAAAAATCTATTTATCTGTGACTTGAATACATTCAATGAGCTAGCCTCAACTGCTTCCTTGGGCAGAGAATTCCACAGATTCACAACCCACTGGGAGAAGAAATTCCTTCTCAACTTGGTTTTAAATTGGCTCCCCCGTATTTTGAGGTTGTGCCCCCTAGTTCTAGTCTCCCCTGCCAGTGGAAACAACCTCTCTGCCTCTATCTTGTCTATCCCTTTCATGATTTTAAATGTTTCTATAAGATCACCCCTCATCCTTCTGAACTCCAACGAGTAAAGACCCAGTCTACTCAATCTATCATCATAAGGTAACCCCCTCATCTCCGGAATCAGCCTAGTGAATCGTCTCTGTAACCCCTCCAAAGCCAGTATATCCTTCCTTAAGTAAGGTGACCAAAACTGCATGCAGTACTCCAGGTGCGGCCTTACCAATACCCTATACAGTTGCAGCAGGACCTCCCTGCTTTTGTACTCCATCCCTCTCGCAATGAAGGCCAACATTCCATTCGCCTTCCTGATTACCTGCTGCACCTGCAAACTAACTTTTTGGGATTCATGCTCCCCAGGTCCCTCTGCACCTCAGCATGTTGTAATTTCTCCCCATTCAAATAATATTCCCTTTTACTGTTTTTTTTCCCCAAGGTGGATGACCTCACACTTTCCGATATTGTATTCCATCTGCCAAACCTTAGCCCATTCGCTTAACCTATCCAAATCTCTTTGCAGCCTCTCTGTGTCCTCTACACAACCCGCTTTCCCACTAATCTTAGTGTCATCTGAAAATTTTGTTGCATTACACTCTGTCTCCTCTTCCAGGTCATCTATGTATATTGTAAACAGTTGTGGTCCCAGCACCAATCCCTGTGGCACACCACTAACCACCGATTTCCAACCCGAAAAGGACCCATTTATCCCGACTCTCTGCTTTCTGTTCGCCAGCCAATTCTCTATCCATGCTAATACATTTCCTCTGATTCCGCGTACCTCTATCTTCTGCAGTAATCTTTTGTGTGGCACCTTATCGAATGCCTTTTGGAAATCTAAATGCACCACATCCATCGGTACAGCTTTATCCACCATGCTCGCTATATCCTCAAAGAATTCCAGTAAATTAGTTAAACATGATTTCCCTTTCATGAATCCATGTTGCGTCTGCTTGATTGCACTATTCCTATCTAGATGTCCCGCTATTTCTTCCTTAATGATAGCTTCAAGCATTTTCCCCACTACAGATGTTGAACTAACCGGCCTATAGTTACCTGCCTTTTGTCTGCCCCCTTTTTTAAACAGAGGCGTTACATTAGCTGCTTTCCAATCCGCTGGTACCTCCCCAGAGTCCAGAGAATTTTGGTAGATTATAACGAATGCATCTGCTATAACTTCCGCCATCTCTTTTAATACCCTGGGATGCATTTCATCAGGACCAGGGGACTTGTCTACCTTGAGTCCCATTAGCCTGTCCAGCACTACCCCCCTAGTGATAGTGATTGTCTCAAATTCCTCCCTTCCCACATTCCTGTGACCAGCAATTTTTGGCATGGTTTCTGTGTCTTCCACTGTGAAGACCGAAGCAAAATAATTGTTTAAGGTATCAGCCATTTCCACATTTCCCATTATTAAATCCCCCTTCTCATCTTCTAAGGGACCAACATTTACTTTAGTCACTCTTTTCCATTTTATATATCGGTAAAAGCTTTTACTATCTGTTTTTATGTTTTGCGCAAGTTTACCTTCGTAATCTATCTTCCCCTTCTTTATTGCTTTCTTAGTCATTGTTTGCTGTTGTTTAAAATTTTCTCAATCCTCTAGTTTCCCACTAACCTTGGCCACCTTATACGCAAAAGGCTGCAGATAGGTTAAGAAGGATGAGGAGTGATGGTTTACCTTTGTCACATTCACAAAGGATGTCATTTGTGACTTTGATGAGAGTTTCGGTACTATAGCAGGGGCGGAAACCAGATTGGAGGGATTCAAACTTGGAGTTCTGGGAAAGATGGGCACGGATTTGGGAGGCGACAACATGTTCAAGGACTTTGGAAAGGAAAAGGAGGTTAAAGATGGATCAATAGTTTGCAACCACAGTGGGGTCAAGGATTGTTATTTTGAGGAGAGGAGTGCTGACGGCAGATTTGAGGGAGAGGGGGACAGTACCTGAGGAGAGAGAACCGTTAACAATGTCAGCTAACTTTATTACTTCACTTAATTACTTCACTTAAAGGAGCCTTTGAGACTCCCACATCATGTGGTTGGGGTTGCCAACTCTGGTTGCAGGCGTTGGTGGAGATTTGATTACATCACCATATGACATCTGATCGTGTAATGCTTGATCATGTGACATCTGATCACATGACTTCTACCCATGTTATTGCATTTATCTTACAATGGTTGGGTCCCCCATGGTTGAGTATTTTTGCTTGTGGCTTCGTGCCAGCAGCTGTTATGCGACAAGTTCCAAGAACCAGGAAGCCACCCATGAGCAGTGGAGGATGGGAAACTGAAGGCAGGGAAGAGAGAAAACCGAGGGCGGAGAAGCTGAGGGTGGGGAAAAGGGGAAGCTGAGGGCGGAGAAGCCGAGGGTGGGGGAGCGATTCGCAGAGGAGAAACAAGAGGTGCGAGGAACTTTGCTCGTGACATAGTACACACTTTACAACTATTTTAAATAAAACTATAAAGCCGAGTGCCCCCTTATTAAAGGGGCACTAGAACCGATAAATTAACAAATAAAACTTTGTGAACCTTAAACGGTCAAATTAAAATTTGGTTGCTGGGGTTCGTGATGCACTCCAGTTCCTCTGGTGCCTACCTCTCGCAGAAGGCCACAAGCCTCCCAGTAGACACTGCGTGCTCCATCTCCAGGGACACCCTGGCACAAATGTAACTGCGGAAGAGAGGCAGGCTGTTGGGCTGAACAACCCTCTTGACTGCCCGCTGCCTGGTCCGGTTAAAAACATAGAAACATAGAATTCTACAGTGCAGAATGAGGCCATTTCAGTCCATCGTGTCCACGCCGGCCGACAAAGAGCCACACAGCCCTTGATCAGCTTACATATAGAACAATGAACAATGGCGGAAAGGTAAAGAGCATTTGGCCCAACCTGTCCGCCCCAAGCAACTGCGACATCTCTTGCACCGAAACATTCTACACTCCACCCCAACCGGAGCCATATGATCTCCTGGGAGAGGCAAAAAAACAGATTAAAAACCCAGGTCAATTGGGGGAAAAAAATCTGGGAAAGTTCTTCTCCGACCCATCCAGGCGATCAAAACTAGTCCAGGAGATCACCCTGGCCGTATTCGATTCCCTGCACTACTTACCATCGTATCTGCGCCAGCCAACAAGAGGTTATCCAGTCTAATCCCAATTACCATCTCTAGGTCTGTAACTCTGCAGGTTACGGCACTTCAAGTGTCCATCCAAGCACCTTTTAAATGTGGTGAGGGTTTCTGCATCCCTTCCAGGCAGTGAGTTCCAGATCCCCACAACCCTCTGCGTGAAGAAGCTTCCAGGCTGCCGCTTGCCTTTTATGGCCCCGACCTGCCGCTGATGGTCTCTCAGAGGTCGGGGCCATCGCTGATGTGATTCCAGGGCTCTCCCCTTCCGTTAAAGGGGAGGGCATGCTGTGAGCTCTTCTGGGTTTTCAGCGACCTACACTAGGCCACCGGGACTGCCGGGCTGCATGATCGCAGCACGGATCCCACGAAAATCCACATGGAGGCCGGACCCGTAAGTCGGAGGACAACTCGAAATGCTGCCGTGCACCTCCCCTTTAACTTTCGCCCCGCGAGCGGAGTGCGGCTTGGTTCGTGACCCGCGAGGCTGGCGCTGACTTCGCCACGGTAGCCTCACGGGGCGCTGCCCAATTTCCGCCGCGGGGCAAAAAGGGGTCGCCCGGAATGAATTGGGTTTGCCGCACACGGCGATGACTTCATCGTCGGAGGTGCAGCGGCCCGGGGCACTACCGGCAGGATCACTGCGCTACCGGTTTTACACCTCTGCTAACTCCCGAGCTACTTTGCGGGAGCTCGTAGTGCCACTGCATCCGCCCCCCCCATCCCCAGAAATGGTTTGTGCCTCATTAGTGCCCCCTGGAGGCAGTCGCAAACCACACAAATTTCTCCCTTTTTTTTTTACATTGGGGAGTTTCTATCCTCACCACGGACAAAATGAAACTGAAACCTGTATATATACATCGTGAGCATTTTGCCACTTACACAGCAAGGGAGTTTCACCGGGCAGCAGAACACCTCTCAGATATTAAGATGGATTCAAAGAAAGTCTACCAAGTATTTGTGAAGGGACTCGCAGGGCAAACAGTAACAGTGGACATTGCAAGCTCAGAAGAAGAATTTAATAACACCACCATCCTGCAGTTTAAGGAGGCGATAATTTCGAAGCTCCCTGTATGTAACATTTGTTACTTAAATGGCAGAATATTATTACTGTTTCACATTGCCTGCAATTTATCTGGTGGTGTAATTTAAAAAAAATGGTTCATCATGATCGAGGTAGCTTATTAAATGTATTGTGTTGTATAAATCTAATTCATATACATTATATTTATATATGCATCTATCATCTGCAGATGGCCCAAACGAACGACGCTTGATATATAATAATTCACAACTGGAAGATAAAGACCCTTTCTCGGAATACAAGATAGTCAATAAAAGCACCATTTCCATGGTAGTCCGCCTCAGGGGAGGGCACATTGGACTATCAGAGAATTTTGATTGGAACAGTTTATCTGAAAAACGTTTAAAACTATGAAAAAAGACTTCTTGCAAGAAACCATTCAGAAGCAATGTTTTTCGGAGTTATTTCTTGTGTAATGTAATGGACAATGTAACTCAAGTTGCTGAATATCCAGGTTAAACTGTACTATTGCTTTAATTATAATAGGTTATTTTAAATTTTTGATCAATAGTGTTATTCGATAAAAAGTGAAAGTTCGTGATCTCTGTAATTGGGTAACATTTAGCACTGTCAAAGAATTGCAATACATGAAGTATTTATTTTATAAACTCTTGTGTATTGTTAAGATAAACCCTCACAATTACTGCCACTCCATTAAAGTGATATTTGGTTAAAATGTTCTCTGTAGCGACACATGCAATATGTGTGATCCTTTATATTGGTGCAACTTAACAGGAAAATTCCACGGAATGACCAGGAGTTACCCGGAATCAGGGTTACCGCTCCCTTGCTCTGGGGTATCAACCCTGCTCTGTGCTTTCCCCGCGACCGAGGGCTGGAAAGTGGCGAATCCGGAGGCTTGGGAATCACGGGCATTCGGGGAATCACTGAACTCACCAGGGTTCTGGAATCACTGAACTCACCAGGGTTCTGGAATCGGGGCAGCTTGAAATCAGGAGGTGGAGCTCTGAAACTGAGGGGCTCGAGAGCAGAGGGAAGCGAAGGAGACTGGGGGATTCAACAGGATTGGGGACTGACGATCATGGGAAAAGATGGAGACTCTGGGGAAAGATGGTGAATTAGGGGATGGGAGGTCGTGGGAGAGAAGGGGACTAGTGGTCATGGGATTGGGGCTCAAGCGGGTGGTGGGTGAGGGGACCAGTATTTCCCACAGAGCCAGGAGCAGTAGCAGGGTGGTGAGTGGGAGTGGCACTGAGAGAGGTTTGTTCTATCAGGACAGCGTGGAGTTTTACTTGGAGCTGGTATACTTGGTCACTGCCTTTGTCCCTTCCGACATGGCGTGATTGGCCAGCTCCCTGGGCAGCAACAGGCGCACGGCGGTCTGGATCTCCCGGGAGCTGATGGTGCGGCGCTTGTTGTAATGGGCCAGGCGGGAAGCCTCACCCGCGATGCGCTCGAAAATATCGTTCACAAACGAGTTCATGATGCCCATAGCCTTGGAGGAGATGCCGGTGTCGGGGTGAACTTGCTTCATCAATTTGTAGATATAGATGGGGTAACTCTCCTTCTGCGATTTTCTGCACTTCTTGCCGCCCTTCGGTGGTGTTTTCTTGATGACTTTCTTGGCGCCTTTCTTCGAAGCTGGTTTATTTTCCTCGGACATTGTCTTGTTGAGAGAGGAGCAGTCTGTAAAGGGGCAGGTGAAACCTTACTGTGGGTAAACGGTGATCGATTGTTTCCTCTGGAGGGCGAATGGGGAACTAGGGGGTGGAAAACAAGGAAGAAACAAGGGCAAGGAAGAAGAAATTTCTTGAACTCAGATCTATTAGACTGTGGGATACTTCACCACACATGACTGTTGAGGTAGAGACGAAAACCTCATTTCAAAGAGAATGGGATATATATTTGCAGAGCAAGAATATAAAAAGATCTTGGGTGGGGGGAGGAATTGGGGTTAGAGGAGAGAGCACTAGCACTGGAGCTGAATGGGCTCCTCCTGTGCTGTAATTTCTATCATTCTATGAAAACTTGCTATTACAGGTATCGAGTCTGAGCTCAGGAAGTTGTTTAAAATGTTGGTGCTGAGCTGAATTTAGGATGACCTGCCCTGTGAGAAGTGCCGAAACACCAAGCCCGCTGCCCTATGTGCGATCTCTCGGTTTGCTCTGTGTCGTGAAGTGTGACTTTAAGTCCAAGTACAGACTAGTTCTGACTGAGATTCCCAGTTCGGAGTTGTCACCTTCAAATGGAACAGGAGTTCAAACCAGAGTCCAAGGAGATAGAAAGAGAAATCGGACCTGTTAAAAGTGGCCGACTGGGGAGCCTGACTGCGCCTTGTGGAGTGCAGGGCGATTCTGGCGACAGTTCCAGGGTGAATATCAGCGGGTTATAGGGTTAGTACAAGTTACAGGTAGAATATTGGGGCATTACACCGATTACTATCAGTGAGTTAATGTATTACTGTTGGTTAAGATGGGAATCTGAGATTTACCAGTTTTACTATTAGTTACCTGTATCAGCAAAATTTCCGTGAGTTACCATACCCTAATATATAGGACTGTATAACTATGTGTAACCCTCACTACATTTGCCTAGAAGCATTGTGAATTGTGTACTATGTCAGGTACTTTATACGAAAACATGTCCTGAGAGTGTGTAGCTTTATGTATAATATAAACTTACAAAGAAGTAAATCAGAAAATGATCATAATGGTTCGGATTTTGCCCTCAGCATCAATAGGAACTGCGCTTGTTGTTCATCATGCTAACAGCTGCACAGAAGATTTGGCGAGCTTTTGAGCAGCAACTTGTGCTATTTAGAGATAAGTTCCAGCCTGGCGCTTCTCCAGGGCTCTGTCTGTGAGCAGGTCAAGTAACAACGAGGCTCTTCACCCAATCCGACTGTAGAATACTCACTGAGACACACAGGCTGGAATTTTCCCTTTGAAATGTGTGTGGATTTGGGAGTAGAGAGTAAGGGGGAAAAGTCGGTGGGCGTGGTCTATAGGCCCCTAACATTGGTTACATTGTTGGATGGAGTATAAATCAAAAAATAATGGAGGTTGTAATAAAGGAACGACAATAATCATGGACGATTTTAACCTTCATATTAATTGGACATAGCAAGTTGGTCAGGGTAGCCTTGAGGAAGAGTTCATAAGAATGTATCTGGGATAGCTTCCTTCAACAGTACATTGTGGAACCAACCAGGGAGCAGGCTATCTTAGATCTGGTACTGTGTAATGAGACAGGATTACTAAATGATCTCATAGTAAAGGATCCTCTAGGAATGAGTGATCATAACATGGTTGAATTTCAAATACAGTTGGAGGGTGAGAAAGTTGGTTCTCAAACCAGTGTCCTAAGCTTAATTAAAGGAGACTACAAAGGTATGAAGGCAGAGTTGGCTAAAGTGGACTGGGAAAATAGATTAAAGTAGGGGACAGTTGATGAGCAGTGGCAAACATTTAAGGAGATATTTCATAACTCGCAACAAAAATATATCCCAATGAGAAGGAAAGACTGTAAGAGAAGGGATAACCATCCGTGGCTAACTAAGGAAATAAGGGATGGTACCAAATTGAAAACAAGGGCATACAATGTGGCCAAGACTAGTGGGAGGCCAGAGGATTGGTAAACTTTTAAAAGACTAAAAAAATGATAAAAAAAGGGAAGATAGATTATGAAAGTAAACTAGCACGAAATATAAAAACAGATAGTAAGAGTTTCTACAGGGACATAAAATGGAGAAGAGAGGCTAAAGTAAATGTTGGTTCTCTAGAGGATGAGACTGGGGAATTAATAATGGAGAACAGGGAAATGGCAAAGACTTTGAACAAATATTTTGTATCGGTCTTCACGGTAGAAGAAACTAAAAACATCCCAATAGTGGATAATCAAGGGGCTTTAGGGAGGGAGGAACTTAATACAATCACTATAACTAATGAAGTAGTACTCGGTAACATAATCGTACTAAAGATGGACAAGTCCCCTGGATCTGATGGCTTACATCCTAGGGTCTTAAAATAAGTGGCTGTAGAGATAGTGAATGCATTGGTTGTAATCAACAAAAATTCCCTGGATTCTGGGGCGGTCCCAGCAGATTGGAAAACCGCAAATGGAACGCCCCTATTTAAAAAAGGAGGCAGACAAAAAGCAGGAAACTATAGAGCAGTTAGCCAAACATCTGTTGTTGGGAAAATGCTGGAGTCCATTGTTATGGAAGCAGTAGCAGGACATTTGGAAAAGCCTAATTAAATCAAGCAGAGTCAGCATGGTTTTATGAAAGGGAAATCATGTTTGACAAATTTACGGGAGTTCTTTGATGATGTAGCGAGCAGCGTGAATGAGGGGGAAGCAGTGGATGTGGTGTATTTGGATTTCCAGAAGGCATTCCATAAGGTGCCACATAAAATTTACTGTACATGATAAAAGTTCACAGGGTTGGGGATAATATATTAACATGGATAGAGGATTGGCTAACTAACAGAAAACAGAAAGTTGGGATAAATGGGTCATTTTCTGGTTGGCAAACAGTAACTAGTGGGGTGCCGTAGAGACTGGTGCTGGGTCTCAACTATTTACAATCTATATTCACTTGTCATACAATATATGACTTGGATGAAGGGACCGAGTGTAATGTAGTCAAATTTGCTGATGATACAAAGATGGGTGGGAAAGCAGATTGTGAGGAGGACACAAAAAATCTGCAAAGGGATATAGACAGTTTAAGTGAATGGGCAAACATTTGGAAGATCAAGTATAATGTGGGAAAATGTGAGGTTATCCACTTTGGCAGAAATAATAGAAAAGCAAATTATAATTTAAATGAAGAAAAATTGCAAAGTGCTGCAGTACAGAGGGACCTGGGGGTCTTTGTGCATGAAACACAAAAAGTTACTACGCAGGTGCAGCAAGTAATCAGGAAAGCAAATGGAATGTTGGCCTTTATTGCAAGGGGGACAGAGTATAAAAGCAGAGAAGTCCTGCTACAACTGTACAAGATATTGGTGAGGCCACACCTGGAGTACCGCGTACAGTTTTGGTCTCCGTATTTAAGGAAGGATATACTTGCATTGGAAGCTGTTCAGAGAAGGTTCACTAGGTTGATTCCGGAGATGAGGGGGTTGACTTATGAAGATAGGTTGAGTAGGTTGGATCTATAATCATTGGAGTTCAAAAGAATGAGAGGTGATCTTATTGAAATGTATAAGATAATGAGGGGGCTCAACAAGGTGGATGCAGAGAGGATGGGGCCAAGTTTCAGCCTGAGTTGCTCCTGTTTTTTTGGAGCAACTGGTTTAGAATGGAGTATCTTAGAAATTTGAATTCTCAGCATTGAATTTGCTCCAGTTCTAGTCAGTTAGAACAGTTTCACTTTGGAACAGAATTTTTTTTCAAAAGGGGGCGTGTCCGGCCACTTACGCCTGTTTTCAAAGTTTAGGCAGTGAAAACTTACTCCAAACTAACTTAGAATGGAGTAAGTGAAGATTTTTGTACATTCGAAAAAACCTTGTCTACACTTTAGAAAATCAGGCATAGGTTACAAATTAGGCATAGGGAATGGGGGGGGGAGGTTTAAAGGGAAGTTTACAAACATTAAACACTTCACTTTTACAAATAAAGAGCCATCATCAATAATAAATGATAAATACATCAATAAATCAACCAATAAATCAATCCAAAAAAATTAATAAAAAATATATATTTTTTAAAAAATTAATAAATAAAACATTTTCTACTTACCGACTGCAGCACCGAGAGTCCTCCAACAATGTGCTGGGACGGCCCCCCCAGTGTGTCTCTATCCTCTGTCTGTCTGTGTGTGTGTCTCTCACTCTCTGTCTGTCAGTGTCTGTGTTTCTGACAGCGAGGGGAGGGGGAGGGGGAGAAGGGGGGGAGCAGGAGAAGGGGGGGAGCAGGAGAAGGGGTATGGTGGGGAGAAGGGGAGTGGAGGGGGAGAAGGGAGGTGGAGGGTGAGAAAGGAGGAGGGAGGTAGAGGGGGGTGGGTGGAGGGGTGGAGGAGAGGAGGGGCGAGGAGAAGGGGGGGAGAAGGGAGAGAGGATGGACGGAGGGAAGGAGAGAGGATGGAGGGAGGGAAGGAGAGAGGATGGAGGGAGGGAAGGAGAGAAGAGGGAGGGAGGGAAGGAGAGAGGAGGGAGGGAGGGAAGGAGAGAGGAGAGGGGAAGAAGAGAGGAGGGAGGGAGGGAAGGAGAGAGGAGGGAGGGAGAGAGGGAAGGAGAGAGGAGGGATGGAGGGGAGGAGAGAGGGAAGGAGAGAGGAGGGAGGGAAGGAGAGAGGAGCGAGTGAGGAGGGAGGGAGAGAGGGAAGAAGAGAGGAGGGTGGGAGGGAAGGAGAGAGGAGGGTGGGAGGGAAGGAGAGAGGAGGGAGGGAGGGGAAGGAGAGAGGAGGAAGGGAGGGAAGGGGAGAGGGAGGGAGGGAAAGAAGGAGAGAGGAGGGAGGGAGGGAAGGAGAGAGGAGGGAGGGAGGGAAGGAGAGAGGAGGGGGGGAGGAGTGAGGGAGGGAGGGAAGGAAAGAGGGAGGGAGGGAGGGAAGGAGAGAGGAGGGAGGGAAGGAGAGAAGAGGGAGGGAGGGAAGGAGAGAGGAGGGATGGAGGGGAGGAGGGAGGGAAGGAGAGAGGAGGGAGGGAAGGAGAGAGGAGGGAAGGAGAGAGGAGGGAGGGAGAGAGGGAAGGAGAGAGGAGGGAGGAAGGAAGGAGAGAGGAGGGAGGGAAGGAGAGAGGATGGAGGGAGGGAAGGAGAGAAGAGGTAGGGACGGAAGGAGAGAGGAGGGAGGGAGGGAAGGAGAGAGATGGGGGGAAGAAGAGAGGAGGGTGGGAGGGAAGGAGAGAGGAGGGAGGGAAGGAGAGAGGAGGGAGGGAGAGAGGAAGGAGAGAGGAGGGATGGAGGGGAGGAGGGAGGGAAGGAGAGAGGAGGGAGGGAAGGAGAGAGGAGGGAGGGAGAGAGGGAAGAAGAGAGGAGGGTGGGAGGGAAGGAGAGAGGAGGGTGGGAGGGAAGGAGAGAGGGAGGGAGGGAGGGGAAGGAGAGAGGAGGGAGGGAGGGAAGGAGAGAGGGAGGGAGGGAAAGAAGGAGAGAGGAGGGAGGGAGGGAAGGAGAGAGGAGGAGGGAAGGAGAGAGGAGGGAGGGAGGAAGGAAAGAGGGAGGGAGGGAGGGAAGGAGAGAGGAGGGAGGGAGAGAGAGGAGGAGGGAAGAGATGGGGAGAGGAGGGAGGGAGGGAAGGAGAGAGGAGGGAGGGAAGGAGAGAGGAGGGAGGAAGAGAGGGAAGGAGAGAGGAGGGATGGAGGGGAGGAGGGAGGGAAGGAGAGAGGAGGGAGGGAAGGAGAGAGGAGGGAAGGAGAGATGAGGGAGAGAGGAGGGAGGGAGAGAGGGAAGGAGAGAGGAGGGAGGGAGGGAAGGAGAGAGGAGGGAGGGAAGGAGAGAGGAGGGAGGGAGAGAGGGAAGGAGAGAGGAGGGATGGAGGGGAGGAGGGAGGGAAGGAGAGCGGAGGGAGGGAAGGAGAGGAGCGAGAGAGGAGGGAGGGAGGGAGAGAGGGAAGAAGAGAGGAGGGTGGGAGGGAAGGAGAGAGGAGGGTGGGAGGGAAGGAGAGAGGAGGGAGGGAGGGAAGGAGAGAGGAGGGAGGGAGGGAAGGAGAGAGGGAGGGATCCAAGAAGGAGAGAGGAGGGAGGAGGGGAAGGAGAGAGGAGGGGGAAGGAGAGAGGAGGGAGGGAGGGAGGGAAGGAGAGAAGAGGGAGGGAGGGAGGGAGGGAAGGAGAGAGGAGGGATGGAGGGAGGGAAGGAGAGAGGAGGGAGGGAAGGAGAGAGGAGGGAAGGAGAGATGAGGGAGAGAGGAGGGAGGGAGAGAGGAGGGAGGGAGGGAAGGAGAGAGGAGGGAGGGAGAGATGAGGGAGAGAGGAGGGAGGGAGAGAGGAGGGAGGGAGGGAAGGAGAGAGGAGGGAGGGAAGGAGAGAGGAGGGAGGGAGAGAGAGGAGGAGGGAAGAGATGGGGAGAGGAGGGAGGGGAGGGGAGAGGAGGAAGGGGAGGGATAGAAGGAGGCTGAACAGCCGGGACCAAGACTTCGGGCTGGATTTACAGGTAGGTCGCGTCGGGTCTCGGGGGGGGGGGGTCGCGGGGTGGGGTCGCCGAGGTCCGGGGTTGGGGGGGGGGAGAGTCACGGAGGTCCAGGGGGGGGATTCGCGGAGGAGGTTCAGGGGGGAGGGGGGGAGTCGCGGAGATCCGGGGGGGGGAGAGTCGCTGAGGTCCGGGGGTGGGTCGCGGGGTGGGGTCGCGGAGGTCCGGGGGGAGGGGGTGAAGAGTCCCGGAGGTCCGGGGGGGGGGGCGGGGGGAAGGCAGAGGTCGAGTAGCAGGGGGAGAGCGGGGGTCGGGTCGAGTCCGGTCGGGTGGGAGAAGCCTTATTCACGCAGCCCCAGTGAGGCCATTCGGCCAGGGCTAGGGGCTGCGTGCTTCGGGCCCCTCCCACACAGTTTTGGGCGCCTGGAGCTACTGCACATGCGTGCCCACTGTAGCGCGCATGTGCAGAGTTCCCGGCAATTTTTTCAGTGCAGGGACCTGGCTCCGCCCCCCACAGCTCGTGCTGCGCCGCGCCCAGCTCCAGAGGGCCTGCAGGGAGCCAGAGAATAGGCACGTTTTTTTTTAGGTGCACTTTGTGGCACGAAAATCGGGCCTCCAGGTCCGGACTGCGCCGTTTTAGGCGCGGCCCGAAACTTGGGCCCGATATTTCCACTCATAGGGAAACTAAAACTAGGGGACATAGTCTCAGAATAAGGGGCTGCCCATTTAAAACTGAGATGAGGAGAAATTTTCTCTCAGAGGGTTGTAAATCTGTGGAATTCTCTGCCCCAGAGAGCTGTGGAGGCTGGGTCACTGAATATATTTAAGGCGGAGATAGACAGATTTTTGAGCGATAAGGGAGTAAAGGGTTATGGGGAGTGGGCAGGGTAGTGGAGCTGAGTCCATGATCAGATCAGCCATGATCTTAATAAATGGCGAAGCAGGCTCGAGGGCCAGGTGGCCGACTCCTGCTCCTATTTATTATGTTTTTATGTTCTGATTTTTCCAAGAAACCAACCGATAAGTTTGGTCGGAGGTGGGAAGAACTGCAGAAGGGTGGATGGGTGCAGGATGAAAGAGTCATGACAACTCTCTCGGAAGCTTGCACACACATGCATGATTATCGGTTTGTGGTTGTGGACACGCTGCACATTGAGGGAGTGGAAGCACTTACGGTTCACAAATGCTTCTGGGAGATGTGGGGGTGTCTTGATGGTCACATGTGTGCAGTCGATGATACCCTGCACCTGTGTTAAGCCAGCCAGAGCCGCAAAGCCGTGAGCCCGCTCAGTAACACTGGATGCATTAGTGGCGAAGTTTACATAAATGCCTGACTTATAAAGCATGGCATCAGTCACCTGTGTGCTGCAGAATGCCCAGCCTCTGACCCGCTCTTGTTGCCACAGTATTTATGTGGTTGGTCCAGTTAAGTTTCTGGTCAATGGTGACCCCCAAGATGTTGATGGTGGGGGATTCGACAATGGTAATGCCGTTGAATATCATGGGGAGGTGGTTAAACTCTCACTTGTTGGAGATGGTCATTGTCTGGCACTTGTGTGGTGTGAATATTACTTGCCACTTATCAGCCCAGGTCTTCCAGGTCTTGCTGCATGTGAACATGGACTGCTTCATTTCCTGAGGAGTTGCGAATGGAACTGAACACTGTGCAATCATCAGCAACCATCCCCACTTCTGACCTTATGATGGAGGGAAGGTCTTTGATGAAGCAGCTGAAGATGGTTGGGCCTAGGACACTGCCTTGAGGAACTTCTGCAGCGATGTCCTAGGGCTGAGATGATTGACTTCCAACAACCACAACCATCTTCCTTTGTGCTAGGTATGACTCCAGCCAGTGGAATGTTTTCCCCCTGATTCCCATTGCCTTCAATGTTACTAGGATTCCTCAGTCAAATGCTGCCTTGATGTCCAGGGCAGTCACTCTCACCTCATCTCTGGAATTCAGCTCTTTTGTCCATGGACGATGGCTGTAATAAGCTCTTGAGTGGAGTGGTCCTTGCGGAACCCAAACTGAATATTGGTCAGCAGGTTATTGGTGAGTATGTGTCGCTTCATAGCACTGTCAATGATGCCATCCGTCACTTTGTTGACGATTGAGAGTAGACTGATGGGGCGGTACTTGGCCAGGTTGGATTTGTCCTGCTTTTTTTGTGGACAGGACATACCTGGGCAGTTTTCCACATTGTCGGCTGGAAGCCAGTGTTGCAACTGTACTGGAACAGTTACAATGAGCTAAATTAGCCAAATTGTGCCTTTATGAATCTATCCCGGGCCTCCCACACAGGAATGTGCGCTGCTGCTGGTGCCATCTACACCTCAGGTTCCTCCTCCTCCTCGTGTTCTAACTGCTTCTCCTCCTCATCCTCCTCTGAGGAGGCTCTGCGCTCTGCTCCTCCTACAGCTCCAATCATCACTGCTGCACTTTGTTGTGCAATTCGCAGCATACAACGATCATTCTGGAGACCCTGGCTGGTGCATACTGAAGGGCTCCTCCAGATATGTCCAGGCATCTGAAGCACATCTTCAGCATCACGATTGCTTGCTCTAGTACACATCTGGTCATGATCTGGCTTTGATTATAGTGCTCCTCTGCCTCATTGCTTGGCCTCCGCAAGGGTGTCATCAGCCATGTCTTCAGTGGAGAGCCCTTCAGTTTTAATCTACCAACATTTTCTGGATTCTGGGGAGGATTGGAAAACTGCAAATGTAATGCCCCTGCTTAACAAAGGAGGCAGACAGAAAGCAAGAAACTACAGACCAGTTAGCCTAACATCTGTCATTGGGAAAATGCTGGAGTCCATTATTAAGGAAGCAGTAGCGGGACATTTGGAAAAGCATGATTCAATCAAGCAGAGTCAGTGTGGTTTTATGAAAGGGAAATCATGTTTGACAAATTTGTTGAAGTTCTTTGAGGATGTACCGAACAGGGTGGATAATGGGGAACCAGTGGATGTGTGTATTTCGATTTCCAGAAGGCATTCCATAAGGTGCCACATAAAAGTTTACTGCAGAAGATAAAAGATCACGGGGTTGGGGATAATATATTAGCATGGATAGAGGATTGGCTAACTAACAGAAAACAGAAAGTCGGGATAAAGGATCATTTTCCGGTTGGCAAACAGTAACTAGTGGGGTGCCGTAGGGATCGTTGCCGGGGCTTCAACTATTTACAATCTATATTAATGACTTGGATGAAGGGACCGAGTGTAATGTAGCCAAGTTTGATGATGATACAAAGATGGGTGGGAAAGCAAATTGTGAGGAAGACACAACAAATCTGCAAAGGGATATAGACAGTTTAAGTGAGTGGACAAAAATTTGGAAGAAGTATAGGGCCCAAGTTTCGAGCTGAGCCTAGAAAGGCACAGCCCCGACCTGGATGCCCATTTTTCGTGCCACAAAGTGCGCCTAAAAAAAACTTCCAGATTCTCCGGCTCCCTGCTGGTCCTCTGACCCTCGGCGCAGTGCAGCAGGAGCTGTAGGGGGCGGAGCTAGGTCCCTGCACTGAAAACAGTGCCGGGACCTCTGCACATGCTCGCTACAGTGGGCGCGCATGTGCAGTAGCTCCAGGCGCCCGAAACTGTGTGGGAGGGGTCTGAAGCACGCAGCCCCTAACCCTGGCCGAATGGTTGTAGCAGGACTTCTCTGCTTGAATACTCCATCCCCCTTGCAATAAAGGCCAACATTCCATTTGCCTTCCTGATTACTTGCTGTACCTGCATACTAACTCATTGAATGGCGGTGCACGCGCGAAGGGCTGAATGGCCTACTCCTGCACCTATTTTCTATGTTTCTATGTATTGGTGAGGCCACACCTAGAGTACTGCGTACAGTTTTGGTCTCCGTCGTTAAAGAAGGATATACTTGTATTGGAAGCTGTTCAGAGAAGGTTCACTAGGTTGATTCTGGAGATGAGGAGGTTGACTTATGAAGGTAGGTTGAGTAAGTTGGGCCTATACTCATTGGAGTTCAGAAGAACAACACCAGCAACACAAGCAGCAGCAGCAACCACACCAGCTGCCTTCTCCTCACCAATCTGCACAGGGATGATACCTCGCTGGAGATGATACGCCCAACACAGGTTATATAGGCAGAGGACATAACTGAACTTCAGGATGTTCAGGCTATTGTTTCAGGTTGTGTCAGACACTTGTAGCTTACTGGAAGAAGACCTGGTGGACACACTTACCAATTACTTTGCCTCAGACTTCTTCCAGGGATCTGCAGCAGACATTTCCAGAATCTCGCAGTCAACTGCCAACACATGCATCACACAGGTGACTGATGCCATGCTTTATAAGTCAGGCATTTATGTAAACTTCGCCACTAATGCATCCAGTGTTACTGAGCGGGCTTTGCGCTCTGGCTGGCTTAACACAGGTGCAGGGTATCATCGACTGCACACATGTGACCATCAAGACACCCCCACATTACCCAGAAGTGTTTGTGAACCGTAAGTGCTTCCACTCCCTCAATGTGCAGCGTGTCCACAACCACAAACCGATAATCATGCATGTGTGTGCAAGCTTCCGAGAGAGTTGTCATGACTCTTTCATCCTGCACCCGTCCACCCTTCCGCAGTTCTTCCCACCTCTGACCAAACTTATCGGTTGGTTTCTTGGAAAAATCAGAACATAAAAACATAATAAATAGGAGCAGGAGTCGGCCACCTGGCCCTCGAGCCTGCTTCGCCATTTATTACAATCATGGCTGATCGGATCATGGACTCAGCTTCACTTCTCTGCCCACTCCCCATAACCCTTTATTCCCTTATCGCTCAAACATCTGTCTATTTCCACCTTAAATATATTCAGTGACCCAGCCTCCACAGCTCTCTGGGGCAGAGAATTCCACAGATTTACAACCCTCTGAGAGAAAATTTCTCCTCATCTCAGTTTTAAATAGGCGGCCCCTTATTCTGAGACTATGTCCCCCAGTTTTAGTTTCCCTATGAGTGGAAATATCCTCTCTGCATCCACCTTGTTGAGCCCCCTCATTATCTTATATGTTTCAATAAGATCACCTCTCATTCTTCTGAACTCCAGAGTATAGGCCCAACTTACTCAACCTACCTTCATAAGTCAACCCCCTCATCTCCAGAATCAACCTAGTGAACCTTCTCTGAACAGCCTGTAGAATTTACCAATATCTCACAAAGATTCCAGGTACCTTTCCCCTACAGAGGAGAAGAATCCCTTTCTGGGCTTTTAAAATGAGTTTAAAGGGGCAGACGAAGCCTGCGGGGGATAAAAGGGGATGCATTCATGGAGACCCCCCCCCCCCCAGTGTTTGGACTCATAGGAAAGGGAATTCAAAATGGACCTAAATTACAGAAGCTTGAGATCCCCTAAACATCTATGGGAAGGAGCATATCAATTTTAAGATTCTACAACATTTTGGCTGCAAAAAAAAAGTTACCAAATACAGGAGGTGGGGCCAAATTCGTGTATTAAAGACCCCAGACTGTCTGGGGGAACTATTCACCCTCTAAGAGATAATCGAATTACCCAATCAAGCACAATGGAAATCATGGTCAAGAAACTGGACAATTCTAAAACAATGCAAAACCAGTGATAGCACATTCTCACACCCTAATCGAGTTACTGCTGACAAAGGAGACATTTGAAAATCAATGGACAGAACAGTTCAAACAGAGCCCAAGAGATTTGATGGGAGATAACGGAGCCTTTTTTTTGGAATATATCTATCCCCCAGTTTTTTACAAGGAGAGACCAGCAAGGAGCAGCACGCAGAGGAGCAGAACTAAAAGCTACCAGAACACAGGAAAACTAGCAGAACTCAAAACTAGCAGAACAAAAAGCTAGCAGAACACAGAAAGCAGAGCACAGACTGGAACACAGACAGACACAAGCAGCCGGAGCTGGGGAGTGAAGAAATGGAACAGTGAAGGAACCTACAAGAAATCGTCAAGGACCGACCGAGCACGAGGCCCACGAAATGGAAGGTTGTCAGCAACCAAATTGACAAACCCGGGCTACCACAACCAGCGAAACGACCAACCAAAACTAACTCAGCAAAAACCGAAGAATCGACATTTATTTCCACTCTACAATCTACTTCGGAACGACCAACGGGTGAGAAATTACCAAAAGGGACTAACTAAACTATTCCTAACCAAAGAAAGTGGGTACTTACCCGATACATCCAAAACGCAACTTACCGCATCAACGGACGCACCCCAACCAAAGACTACGCAGTCCGAAGTCCTCTCCTCCGTCCGGGGTACGGCTCGCCTAGAAGGCCAAGTGCAGCGAACCCCGAAACCACGATTCACCGGCAACTGTCAAAAGGGATTGGTGAGCATAGCCCCTGAACCCACAGAGCTATAACTTCGTTAGTTAGGGGAATTGGGAGAGGGGAGGCTGGGATAACTTGTGTAAATGTATCTGCATTTGCCTTTTTACCCCATTTAGAGTTTAAGCTGTATTCTTTTTCCCACAGGCTGTAATTGGACAATTTATTCAATGTGTTGTACCCCTCAGTGTGTATTGGTCTGTGTGTGTTATTAAAGGTGTGCCTTTTACTTCTTTGTAAACACAATAAAGCCATACCTGCTTCCTACCTTGAAACCGATTGTCTGTCCAAGTCTGTCACTGTCCCTTCATAATTCCAGTGTCTAGAACCAAGGGTGTGGGAGCGATTCGGAACCGCTCATATAAGGTCAGAAGGGAAAGCTGACCCCCTGCAAACCACCCCTTACAAGCCTCCAATGCAAGTATGTCCTTCCTTAAATACGGAGACCAAAACTGTATGCAGTATTCCAGGTTTGGCCTCACCAATACCCTGTACAGTTGTAGCAGGACTTCTCTGCTTTTATACTCTATCCCCCTTGCAATAAAGGCCAACATTCCATTTGTCTGTCTGATTACTTGCTGTACCTGCATACTAACTTTTTGTGTTTCATGCACAAGGACCCCCAGGTCCCTCTGCACTGCAGCACTTTGCAATTTTTCTCCATTTAAATTATAATTTGCTTTTCTATTATTTCTGCCAAAGTGGATAACCTCACATTTTCCCACATTATGGGCCCAAGTTTTGGCCTCAGTTACTCCTGATTTTTTGGAGCAACTGGTGCAGAACGGAGTATCTTAGAAATTCAAATTCTCGGCATTTAGTTTGCTCCAGTTCTAGTCAGTTAGAACAGTTTCACTTTGGAATAGAATTTTTTTTTCAAAAGGGGGCGTGTCCGGCCACTTACGCCTGTTTTCAAAGTTTCGTCAGTGAAAACTTACTCCAAACTAACTTAGAATGGAGTAAGTGAAGATTTTTGTACGCTCGAAAAAACCTTGTCTACACTTTAGAAAATCAGGCGTAGGGAATGGGGGGAGAGAGGTTTAAAGGGAAGTTTACAAACATTAAACACTTCAGTTTTACAAATAAAGAGCCATCATCAATAATAAATGATAAAAACATCAATAAATCAACCAAGAAACCAATCAAAAAAAATTAATCAGAAATAATTTTTTTTTAAAAATCAATAAATAAAACATTTTCTACTTACCGACTGCAGCACCGGGAGCCCTCCAACAGCATGCTGGGATGCCCCCCCCCCCCCCACCCAGTGTGTCTCTGTCAGTGTCTCTATCTCTCTGTCTGTCTGTCTGTGTGTGTCTCTCACTCTCTGTCTGTCAGTGTCTGTGTTTCTGACAGCGAGGGGTGGAGAGGATGGGGAGGGGGGGTGGAGGGGAGGATGGGTGGTGGAGTGGGGAAGAGGGGGTGGGCGGGGAGGGGGGTGATAAGTGAGGGAGGGGAGGGTGGGTGAGGGGAGGGGGTTGAGAAGGGAGGGAGGATGGGGAGGGGGGGGTGAGAAGGGAGGGGGGGTGAGAAGGCAGGGAGGGGAGGGGGGGTGAGAAAGGAGGGAGGAGAGGGGGGAAGAGAAGGGAGGGAGGGAGGAGGGGGGGTGAGAGAAGGGAGGGAGGGAGGGGAGGGGGGAAGAGAAGGGGGGGAAGAGAAGGGGGGGAGAAGGGGGGAGAGAGGGAGAGAAAAGTGAGCGAGAAAGAAAGGAGAGGGAGGCTGAACGGGCCGGGCCCAGCCGGGCCCAAGACTTCGAGCTTAAACTTTCCGGATTGACAGGTAGGTGGCGTCGGGTCCGGGGTCCGGGGGGGTCGGGAGCGCGGATCGGGGGGAGCGCGGTTCGGGGCGGAGGGGAGGGGAGGGGGGGTCGGTCGGGGGGGGGGGCGGAGATCGGTCGAGGGGGGGGGAGGAGATCGGTCGGGAGCGGAGGTCGGTCGGGGAGGGGGGGGACGGTCGGGAGCGGGGGAAGCGGAGGTCGGGTCGGGGGGGGGGGCGGTCCGGTGAGGGGGGTGGGAGCGGGAGTCAAGTCGGGTCGGGTCCGGTCGAGAGGAAGCAGGAGCTGGGCGTGGGAGGTAGCCTTATGCATGCAGCCCCAGTGAGGCCATTCGGCCAGGGCTAGGGGCTGCGTGCTTCAGGCCCCTCCCACACAGTTTCGGGCGCCTGGAGCTACTGCACATGCGCGCCCACTGTAGCGAGCATGTGCAGAGGTCCCGGCACTGTTTTCAGCGCAGGGACCTAGCTCCGCCCCCTACAGCTCCTGCTGCGCTGCACCGAGGGTCAGAGGACCAGCAGGGAGCCGGAGAATCTGGAAGTTTTTTTTAGGCACACTTTGTGGCACGAAAAATGGGCATCCAGGTTGGGGCTGTGCCTTTCTAGGCTCAGCTCGAAACTTGGGCCCTATACTTCTTCCAAATTTTTGTCCACTCACTTAAACTGTCTATATCCCTTTGCAGATTTGTTGTGTCTTCCTCACAATTTGCTTTCCCACCCATCTTTGTATCATCATCAAACTTGGCTACATTACACTTGGTCCCTTCATCCAAGTCATTAATATAGATTGTAAATAGTTGAAGCCCCGGCAACGATCCCTACGGCACCCCACTAGTTACTGTTTGCCAACCGGAAAATGATCCATTTATCCCGACTTTCTGTTTTCTGTTAGTTAGCCAATCCTCTATCCATGCTAATATATTATCCCCAACCCCGTGATCTTTTATCTTCTGCAGTAAACTTTTATGTGGCACCTTATGGAATGTCTTCTGGAAATCGAAATACACACATCACTGGTTCCCCATTATCCACCCTGTTCGGTACATCCTCAAAGAACTTCAACAAATTTGTCAAACATGATTTCCCTTTCATAAAACCATGCTGACTCTGCTTGATTGAATCATGCTTTTCCAAATGTCCCGCTACTGCTTCCTTAATAATGGACTCCAGCATTTTCCCAACTGGTCTGTAGTTTCTTGCTTTCTGTCTGCCTCCTTTGTTAAGCAGGGGCATTACATTTGCAGTTTTCCAATCCTCCCCAGAATCCAGAAAATGTTGGTAGATTAAAACTGAAGGGCTCTCCACTGAAGACATGGCTGATGACACCCTTGCGGAGGCCAAGCAATGAGGCAGAGGAGCACTATAATCAAAGCCAGATCATGACCAGATGTGTACTAGAGCAAGCAATCGTGATGCTGAAGATGTGCTTCAGATGCCTGGACATATCTGGAGGAGCCCTTCAGTATGCACCAGCCAGGGTCTCCAGAATGATCGTTGTATGCTGCGAATTGCACAACAAAGTGCAGCAGCGATGATTGGAGCTGTAGGAGGAGCAGAGCGCAGAGCCTCCTCAGAGGAGGATGAGGAGGAGAAGCAGTTAGAACACGAGGAGGAGGAGGAACCTGAGGTGTAGATGGCACCAGCAGCAGCGCACATTCCTGTGTGGGAGGCCCGGGATAGATTCATAAAGGCACAATTTGGCTAATTTAGCTCATTGTAACTGTTCCAGTACAGTTACAACACTGACTTCCAGCCGACAATGTGGAAAACTGCCCAGGTATGTCCTGTCCACAAAAAAAGCAGGACAAATCCAACCTGGCCAAGTACCGCCCCATCAGTCTACTCTCAATCGTCAACAAAGTGACGGATGGCATCATTGACAGTGCTATGAAGCGACACATACTCACCAATAACCTGCTGACCAATATTCAGTTTGGGTTCCGCAAGGACCACTCCACTCAAGAGCTTATTACAGCCATCGTCCATGGACAAAAGAGCTGAATTCCAGAGATGAGGTGAGAGTGACTGCCCTGGACATCAAGGCAGCATTTGACTGAGGAATCCTAGTAACATTGAAGGCAATGGGAATCAGGGGGAAAACATTCCACTGGCTGGAGTCATACCTAGCACAAAGGAAGATGGTTGTGGTTGTTGGAAGTCAATCATCTCAGCCCTAGGACATCGCTGCAGAAGTTCCTCAAGGCAGTGTCCTAGGCCCAACCATCTTCAGCTGCTTCATCAAAGACCTTCCCTCCATCATAAGGTCAGAAGTGGGGATGGTTGCTGATGATTGCACAGTATTCAGTTCCATTCGCAACTCCTCAGGAAATGAAGCAGTCCATGTTCACATGCAGCAAGACCTGGAAGACCTGGGCTGATAATTGGCAAGTAATATTCACACCACACAAGTGCCAGACAATGACCATCTCCAACAAGTGAGAGTTTAACCACCTCCCCATGATATTCAACGGCATTACCATTGTCGAATCCCCCACCATCAACATCTTGGGGGTCACCATTGACCAGAAACTTAACTGGACCAACCACATAAATACTGTGGCAACAAGAGCGGGTCAGAGGCTGGGCATTCTGCAGCAAGTGTCTCACCTCCTGACTCCCCAAAGCCTTTCTACCATCTACAAGGCACAAGTCAGGTGTTTAATGGAATAGTCTTCACTTGCCTGGATGAGTGAAGCTCCAACAACACATCACGAAGTTCGACACCATCCAGGACAAAGCAGCCCGCTTGATTGGCATGCCATCCAGCACCTTCAACATTCACTCTCTCCACCATCGGCTCACCGTGGCTGCAGTGTCTACCATGTATAAGATGCACTGCAGCAACTCACCCCAGCTTCTTCGGCAGCACCTCCCAACCCCGTGACCTCTACCACCTAGAAGGACAAGGGCAGCAGGCGCTTGGGAGCACCATCACCTGCAAGTCTCTCTCCAAGTTACACACCATCCTGACTTGGAAATATATTACCATTCCTTCATCGTCACTGGGTCAAAATCCTGGAACTCCCTCCCTAACAGCATTGTGGGAGTACCTTCAGTACAAGAACTGCAACGGTTTAAGAAGACGGCTCACCACCACCTTCTCAAGAGCAATTAGGAATGGGCAATAAATACTGGCCTTACCAGTGATGCGCACATCCTGGAACGAATTTAAAAAAATTTCACCTTTGCACCCATAAGGCACCAGGAGGTTCAACAATTCCCCCCCCCCCACCACCACCAAAACCACAAAGTGTCCTAAAATGACCAAACCATTCGTCACACAAACACTGATTGCTCAAGGTTACGTAATGTCTTACGAATCACTCCAAGTGTCAAGATCACTTCCCAGATAGCAGGCAAAAATGGATAAGATGCGAATGTGGTGCAAATACATGAATTTATGTGGCTCATAAATACAACTGAAACTTGACTGTCTTACAATATACCCATGTACACACCCTGGTGTACCTACAATTATGGCTTTCTTCTTTTCAACAACAACAACAACTTGTATTTATATAGCGCCTTTAACGTAGTAAAATGTCCCATCAGCACTTCACAAGAGTATTATAAAGCAAAAAGTTTGATGTTGAGCCACATAAGGAGAAATGAGGGCAGGTGACCAAAAGCTTGGTCAAAGAGACAGGTTTTACGGAGCGTCTTAAAGGAGGAGAGAGATGTGGAGAAGGAGGGAGTCGCAGCATGTAGGGAGGTCCTCTTCCCTTCCAAAGGGCAGAAGAGACCTCCTCAGGAGACCTAAACAGCCTTGTTGCACATTGCAGAGGAGGGCACAAAGCAGGGATGTCGTCTGGAGAACCTGGATGCAGTGTCGCAAATTTTCGAATGATCTTAGTAAATCACTAAACGTTAGTACAAAGCCACACTCAACCTCATCCTGCTGTGCCTCTCATCACATCCCCATCACTCTGCCTTCCTTACCCTACTTCTACACAATCCTTATTCACACCAACTTATCTTGCATCTCCATCCGTGCACCATCCCTCTATCTAAATGATCACATCCCCATCTCACGAGCCATCCCACACCCCTTATCCTAGAGCAATCATACCAACAAATAATACAAAAGGGTAGCCACTTGGGTGCTTTATTCAATGTTCATGTAAAGTTTATGTTAATGTGCTGTCAAAAATGTAAACCTTTATTTTGAACATTTTGTGTTTTTGGACTGATTTGTATGTATCTTTGGAAGTGGCTTAGTGAGTTGCAGTGAATGGTGAGACATAACGGTACCCTCTGTAATGGTGGTGAGTATGAAATGGCTTGGACACTGTAGGGATGCTTTATGGTGTTGGTGTGGGTTGGTGCCAACCTGACACATCATGTGGCAGCCAGGCTGTACAGTGCCAAGGGAAGTAAATCTGGCCATGGTGAGGCCATTCCTGGCCTCCCGGGCTGCAGCGTGGTTGGCTGTTAATGTCCTCTGCCTGTGCAGCATCAGCTCCAGCATCTACAAGGCATGTCAGGAGTGTGATGGAATACGCTCCACTTGCCTGGATGAGTGAAGCTCCAACAACACTCAAGAAGTTCAACACCACCCAGGACAAAGCAGCCCACTTGATTGATACCCCATCCATCACCTTAAACATTTACTCCCTCCATCACTGATGTACCATGGCTGTATCTACAAGATGCACTGCGGCAACTCATCAAGGCTTCTTCGGCAGCTCCTCCCAAACCCACAACCTCTACCACCTAGAAGGACAAGGTAGCAGGTGCATGGGAACACCACCACCTCCACATTCCCCTCCAAGTCACACACCATCCTGACTTGGACGTACATCACCATTCCTTCATCGCCGCTGGGTCAAAACCTTCACTACACGGACTGCAGTGGTTCAAGAAGGCGGCTCACCACTGTTATGTTCAGAATAACTCCACAAGGCTGTATTGTAAGTTCAAACTGTTGTGACCTTGGTCTCTTTAATGTGACTCCAGAGTGAGGAAGCAGCATGGTAGATTTCCTTTTATACCTGCTTGCCCAGGGTGCACAGGTGACCCTTAGGTCTCCCACAGGTGTGCCCCCTGGTGGTAATTCTTACATATTGGTGAGGGTTACATACATACAGAACATCACTCCTCCCCAAAGTCTTATGTACAAGTTATTTACAAGTTGAGGCGATTTGGCGCTCTGCATTCCCGGGTCGATCGCCTGGGTTGAAGTCCTGGCATGGGTGAGTTGGTCGGATCATTGCTGCATGGCTGCGCGGCTGGTCTGATCAGACTGTCGGGCACGGTGGGTTCATCCTCGTGGTTGGCAGCGAGGTCGATTGTGTTAGTGGGTCGCTGGAGGCCAGGTCCTTTCACAATGGTTCCTGGTTATCTGTAGTTCGCTGTTTGGTCTGGTCCAAATGCTTTCTGCATTTGCCCATTACATGGCTTCACAACAAACACTCCATTTTCATCACAAACACTCCATTCCCCTCTTTGGCTAATAGAGTGCTAGAAGCCCATTTGGGGCCATGAACATGGTCTACATCATTTATTCTGATGTCGCATGGAGGAGCCGTGTGATCATGGTACATTCTCTGCTGATAGCATACGGAAGACTCGGATCTGAATGATTCAGTCCGGTGATTGTGTAGCACCGGGATAGCCGGGTCTGTAGGGAGTCTACTGTGACACGCGTACTGCTTGGCTTTATGATTTGGGCTGCCCGCTCCGGACTATTGTTGCTGACCCTAAGGTCTAGCAAGCCAAGGATGGCCGATATGGCCTTGAGACTTTCAGTAGTGGCATGGAGGCCCCGGACCACCGACTGTGTGTAGTCTCCCTGCCTTTCTTTGCAACATTGCAGGGTTGCCCCATAAGGGGCAATCTGATGGGATGAGCATTTCGGCTTTGCGACGGATAAGCTGCAACATCCCGTCTAGTGGTTCGCCGTTAGCAGGCGGTAACGTGGGATCCTGGCTGGTCCAGGTCCTAAACTGGGGAGCCATTACGGTTGACCCCTCGCTTTCTAGCACTTCCATAACAATGAGCAGGTCTGCGGGCTGCGCCATTTCCACCCCGGTGGTGGGCAACAGTAACCAACTGAGAGCATTGGTGCCACTCTCTGTGCCTGGCCTGTGGCGAATCATGTAACAGTGCACAGACAGTGTTAGACATATTCGAAACAAAGCATTGATAATAGTGCCTCTACTCTCCAAAAACTGTGAGATTGGTGGCTTGTCTGACTCGAGCAAATATTGGGACACTCTTTGGTACGTCTCTTTTGTCCCGTGACCGCAGGCTACTGTCTTGGTTAACTTATTGGATACATGTACAATCGGTTGGGGCTCGCCCGCTACTTTGGTTTGCTGTACAACACGCCCGACCCCGTGTGATAACACATCAGTTGCTACAAGTACTTTGTCAGATACATATACGACCGGTTGGTGTTCGCCTGCTACTTTGGTTTGTTGTAAGGTACCTCCGACCCCATATGATAATACATCATTAGCCACGAAAGAGCACTCACATGGGTTACACAGTGCAAACAACTTATTGGAACGTAATGGGTGCCTGGTCTTCTCAGTGGCCGCCCCTTTACCTTTGCCCCAAGCCCAGTCGTCTTCCTCACTGGGCAACACATGCCTCTGTTTCGTTGCAGCGACATCCCGTGGTCTGGATGCTCTCTCGTCCCGTAGTCTGGACACACTCTTATCCTGTGGTCTGGACGCTCTTTCGTTCCGTGGTCTGGTCGCACTCTTGTCCGTGTCCGTGATGCCGATTGCCGTGATCTTCCTCCCCGGGGATTTTGCCTCTGGCGTCGGGAAGACGCATTCGCATCTTTTGGGCCGGAGTCCCGCGCTGCTTGGTCGACCTAGAGCCTCTTCCATTGTTGCGAAGAGGTCGTCAGTTTCGGGTGGTGTGTACCGTGCCTGTACCGCTGCTCGGTTGATCTTTACCTCCTCGTGGTTGTGATGAGCGACCTGTGCCTCGGGAATCTGCAAATGGATCTGCACTTCGATGCCTGGTTCAGCTGAAAGATGGGGGTTTGCTCAGCCTTTGAGCAAGGGAGACGTCGTTCGCCGGAGAAGGTACACAGAGGTCTTCCCAATTTCGTCGAATCTTCCCCATCCATCTTCTACCAAGCAGCGTTGGCCCATCACCTGAAACAATCCACAGTGGTAAATCGTACACCGCTCCCTCGTGGGATACTCTTATGTCCGCACTACCAATAACTGGTATCAGTTCCTTGCTGTAGGTGTGCAGTTTTTCCTGAATCGGGATCAGCTTAGGTCGTTGTGCTCTATTGCCCCACAGCCTCGCAACTGCCTTCTGACTCATTATTGATTGACTCGCCCCCGTGTCCAATTCCATGGAGACTGGAGTGCCGTTGAGTTTAACTTTTAACATTATCGGAGGGCTTTTGTTGGTGAAGGTGTGTATCTCATATACTTCCTCTTCATCCTCAGGTTGAGTTGCCTCTCCTACCCGTTCAGCGTGATCCTCGCTGGATCAGTCGTCCTCTCCTGACTCTGCCACGTGGTGAGTCACAGATCGTTTGCACATTCGCTGGTTGTGCCCCATTGCGCACCTCCACATTCCCCTCCAAGTCACACACCATCCTGACTTGGACGTACATCACCATTCCTTCATCGTCGCTGGGTCAAAACCTTCACTACATAGACTGCAGCGGTTCAAGAAGGCGGCTCACCACTGTTATGTTCAGAATAACTCCACAAGGCTGTATTGTAAGTTCAAACTGTTGTGACCTTGGTCTCTTTAATGTGACTCCAGAGTGAGGAAGCAGCATAGTAGATTTCCTTTTATACCTGCATGCCCAGGGTGCACAGGTGACCCTTAGGTCTCCCACAGGTGTGCCCCCTGGTGGTAAGTCTTACATATTGGTGAGGTTTACATACTTACATAACAACCACCATCTTCTCAAGGGCAATTATGGATGGGCAATAAATTCTAGCCTTGCTAGTGGCGCCCACATCCCATGAAAGAATTTAAAAAGATGATTGCAGAGAAGGGTGGTGTAGTTGTTGGTGCTGCTGGTGTGCCTGGTTCTGCTGGTGTTGTGGCTGACCGTGGTCAGATTCTGAGGACCAAGGTCAAATAGTATAAATGGTACCCATGCTGATGGAATAGATGGCAGGTGAAGTTGAGATGACAGAAGCAATCTGTCAATGGTGAGAGAGGTTGTTCCAATGAGGTGACACTGGATAGAGAGTTTGCTCCAAAAACTTTCAGCCTTCATAAAGCTCAATCTTTGTTCCAAATGGAGTAAGCAACAGCGTCTGAGCTTGGAAAGTGAACAGCTGTGAGGTGGGAGCTTTTATAGTACATTTCAAGCTGTCAATAATCAGATTCAATGGTCATTCAACTCCCGCCTCAGCTTAAGAGACGTGAACCCCGACCAGCATGGACCCCATGGCCAAACAATTAAAGAGAAAAGGTAAGGTTAAATGTATTATTAATGATCTGTCAACTAGGCAATAATCAGCTTAATTTGGTCTCCCGCCACTGCATGTTGGGTCCCCTCAGTGCTGATAGACCCGACATTGGGAAAGGTGAGTGGTGGCGAGTTGACAATGGGGTCCTGACCCACTGTCAAATATAAAACTTTACCACCAGACCCGCCACTGATCCCACTTACTGAACCCCACACCCCCCCGGAGAATTATGGCTTCTATGATTACACTAGGGTGAGCGTCTGTGGTGGATAGTCAGATGGGGATGTGAGTAGGTACATAGGCAGAGAGGAATGTGTGCACCTGCAGTGTAGGTTAGTGTGAGAAATGATGTGCAGGAGTAGGCTTGCAAAGGCAGAATTATGAGGTGACACGTACATCAGGATGTAGTTGACTATGGCATTGTACGCACCTTTCCTTCCCTCATGAGGTCATTAAATCTTTTCCTGCATTGAATCCAGAATCTGGTGACAACATTCCTGCTGCTCACTTCATCGGCGATCTCCAGTCATGCCCTCTTTATCTCTGTGGCTGGCCTCTTCCTCCCGTCACATGCGAAGAGGGCCTTCACGCGGGCTCTCACTTTCTGGAGCAGTATTTCCAGGGAGGCATCATTGAATTTTGGTGCAGCCTTTTGCCGCTGAGCTTGCATTTTTCTTTACAAATATTTCAACCTTTACAATCAAACCACTTACTTCCTCTGACACCAACCTCTCCAGCACCTCCACCAACCTTCAACTGTTATCTGTACAATGCTCATTTAAATAGATGAGATGAAATTGAGGCATCCATGACTTCATCAGACCTGCTCCACTTAATTGGCCGGGAAAGCCGCACAACTAATTTAACTGGAGTAGTTCAGTTAAAGTAGTTCAGGAGTAGGCCATTCGGCCCTTCGAGCCTGCACCGCCATTCAATGAGTTCATGGCTGAACATGCAACTTAAGTACTCCATTCCTGTTTTCTCGCCATACCCCTTGATCCCCCTCATAGTAAGGACTACATCTAACTCCTTTTTGAATATATTTAGTGAATTGGCCTCAACAACTTTCTGTGGTAGAGAATTCCACAGGTTCACCACTCTCTGGGTGAAGAAGTTTCTCCTCATCTCGGTCCTAAATGGCTTACCCCTTATCCTTAGACTGTGACCCCTGGTTCTGGACTTCCCCAACATTGGGAACATTCTTCCTGCATCTAACCTGTCTAAACCCATCAGAATTTTAAACGTTTCTATGAGATCCCCTCTCATTCTTCTGAACTCCAGTGAATACAAGCCCAGTTGATCCAGTCTTTCTTGATATGTCAGTCCCGCCATCCTGGGAATCAGTCTGGTGAACCTTCGTTGTACTCCCTCACGGGTCACGGGAATGCTGGTCATGGGAATGTGGGAAGGGAGGACCTTTGGATAATCACTATCACTAGGGGGGTAGTGCTGGATAGGCTAATGGGACTCACGGGAGACAAGTCCCTGGTCCGGATGAAATGCACCCCAGGGTATTAAAAGAGATGGTGGAAGTTATAGCAGATGCATTCGTTATAATCTACCAAAATTTTCTGGACTCTGGGGAGGTACCAGCGGATTGGAAAGCAGCTAATGTAACGCCTCTGTTTAAAAAAGGGGGCAGACAAAAGGCAGGTAACTATAGGCCGGTTAGTTTAACATCTGTAGTGGGGAAAATGCTTGAAGCTATCATTAAGGAGGAAATAGCGGGACAACTAGATAGGAATAGTGCAATCAAGCAGACGCAACATGGATTCATGAAGGGAAAATCATGTTTAACTAATTTACTGGAATTCTTTGAGGATATAACGAGCATGGTGGATAGAGGTGTATTGATGGATGTGGTGCATTTAGATTTCCAAAAGGCATTCGATAAGGTGCCACACAAAAGGTTACTGCAGAAGATAAAGGTACGCGGAGTCAAAGGAAATGTATTAGCATGGATCGAGAATTGGCTGGCTAACAGAAAGCAGAGAGTCGGGATAAATGGGTCCTTTTTGGGTTGGAAATTGGTGGTTAGTGGTGTGCCACAGGGATCGGTGCTGGGACCACAACTGTTTACAATATACATAGGTGACCTGGAAGAGGGGACAGAGTGTAGTGTAACAAAATTTGCAGATGACGCAAAGATTAGTGGGAAAGCGGGTTGTGTAGAGGACTCAGAGAGGCTGCAAAGAGATTGAGATAGGTTAAGTGAATGGGCTAAGGTTTGGCAGATGGAATACAATGTCGGAAAATGTGAGGTCATCCACCTTGGAAAATAAAACAGTAAAAGGGAATATTATTTGAATGGGGAGAAATTACAACATGCTACAGTGCAGAGGGACCTGGGGGTCTTTGTGCATGAATCCCAAAATGTTAGTTTGCAGGTGCAGCAGGTAATCAGGAAGGCGAATGGAATGTTGGCCTTCATTGCGAGAGGGATGGAGTACAAAAGCAGGGAGGTCCTGCTGCAACTGTATAGGGTATTAGTGAGGCCGCACCTGGAGTACTGCGTGCAGTTTTGATCACTTTACTTAAGGAAGGATATACTAGCTTTGGAGGGGTTACAGAGACGATTCACTAGGCTGATTCCGGAGATGAGAGGGTTACCTTATGATGATAGTTTGAGTAGACTGGGTCTTTACTCATTGGAGTTCAGAAGGATGAGGGGTGATCTTATAGAAACATTTAAAATCATGAAAGGGATAGACAAGATAGAGGCAGAGAGATTGTTTCCACTGGTCGGGGAGCCAATTTAAAAATGAGTTGAGAAGGAATTTCTTCTCCCAGAGGGTTGTGAATCTGTGGAATTCTCTGCCCAAGGAAGCAGTTGAGGCTAGCTCATTGAATGTATTCAAATCACAGATAGATAGATTTTTAACCAATAAGGGAATTAAGGGTTACGGGGAGCGGGCGGGTAAGTGGAGCTGAGTCCATGGCCAGATCAGCCATGATCTTGTTGAATGGCGGAGCAGGCTCGAGGGGCTAGATGGTCTACTCCTGTTCCTAATTCTTATGTTCTTATGTTCTTATATTCTATGTTCAATAGCAAGAATGTCCTTCCTCAAGTTAGGAGACCAAAACTGTACACAATACTCCAGGTGTGGCCTCACCAAGGCCCTGTACAACTGTAGTAACACCTCCTTGCCCCTGTACTCAAATCCCCTCGCTATGAAGGCCAACATGCCATTTGCTTTCTTAACAGCCTGCTGTACCTGCATGCCAACCTTCAATGACTGATGTACCATGACACCCAGGTCTCGTTGCACCTCCCCTTTTCCTAATCTGTCACCATTCAGATAATAGTCTGTCTCTCCGTTTTTACCACCAAAGTGGATAACCTCACATTTATCCACATTATACTTCATCTGCCATGCATTTGCCCACTCACCTAATCTAACCAAGTCACTCTGCAGCCTCATAGCATCCTCCTCGCAGCTCACACTGCCACCCAACTTAGTGTCATCCGCAAATTTGGAGATACTACATTTAATCCCCTCGTCTAAATCATTAATGTACAATGTAAACAGTTGGGGCCCCAGAACAGAACCTTGCGGTACCCCACTAGTCACTGCCTGCCATTCTGAAAAGTACCCATTTACTCCTACTCTTTGCTTCCTGTCTGACAACCAGTTCTCAATCCACGTCAGCACACTACCCCCAATCCCATGTGCTTAAACTTTGCACATTAATCTCTTGTGTGGGACCTTGTCGAAAGCCTTTTGAAAGTCCAAATACACCACATGAACTGGTTCTCCTTTGTCCACTTTACTGGAAATATCCTCAAAAAATTCCAGAAGATTTGACAAGCATGATTTCCCTTTCACAAATCCATGCTGACTTGGACCTATCATGTCACCTCTTTCCAAATGCGCTGCTATGACATCCTTAATAATTGATTCCATCATTTTACCCACTACTGATGTCAAGCTGACTGGTTTATAATTCCCTGTTTTCTCTCTCCCTCCTTTTTAAAAAGTGGGGTTAGATTGGCTACCCTCCATTCCATAGGAACTGATTCAGAGTCTATGGAATGTTGGAAAATGACTGTCAATGCATCCGCTATTTCCAAGGCCACCTCCTTAAGTACTCTGGGATGCAGTCCATCAGGCCCTGGGGATTTATCGGCCTTCAATCCCATCAATTTCCCCAACACAATTTCACGACTAATAAGGATTTCCCTCAGTTCCTCCTTCTTACTAGACCCTCTGACCCCTTTTATATCCGGAAGGTTGTTTGTGCCCTCCTTAGTGAATACCGAACCAAAGTCATAATTAGTGCCAGATCACAATACATTTACCCACTGATCCACCAGGAATCTTCATGGAATATTCTTGGTTGGAATCCAAATGGAGTGCATTTAGGAGACCTGAAAAGGCGAACGACGTCGGCTTCTTCACTTACTTTGGAAGTGTCAATCCAATGATTATAATTAAATCCATAATGAATAGCACACATTTTCCTTTTGATCTTAAATTATTCATGTTGGGAGATGCATCAGGTTTGTGCATGTTGCAAAAGGAAAAGTGCAAAATTTACCATGTCACTTTGAAGTAACAAGTTAGTAAGTAGAAGTGGTGCTGAGGGAGAATGTTCGCTATATATTCTTCTTATGTGCTCCTGGCATATTGTGTACCCTTGGCACACAATTTTCTGTCCACTAGGCAGAAGCAACATTTTTTTTTCTCTGGCAGATATTTTCAAATGTAGACAAAGTGTCTGTAGACTCATTTTCTAGCCACCTTGCAACCTCACAAAAGTGAAAAAATGATGCACCTCATTGTAGGAGAGCACTGAAAACTCTACAGACCCCTTCCAATTCGATTGTGATCGATAGTGAATTAAAAGTGTTCTAGGAGTTTTCAGCCAAAAAAAAATTAAAGAAAGAAATACATAATTAGGCTAATTGATCTATTAAGAGTTCTGACAAATTACTACCAATCTCCAGAATCATATGACCCCGACGACGATTCCCAGTTGGATCAAACTTCTCAGCCTTCGATTGGTTAGTTGTGTTGGAAATACACTTAATGATGTATATATAAAATGATTCATCTCTAATTTCGTAATAACCCAATAAACATGTTACAAGCAAGATATTTATTTTTTACATCCTCGGGATTGCATTCACAGTGAAATAATTGGATTGGATGCCTTTAGATAAGAAAGTATAGTTATGTAAAAATTGGAGGAACGCAAGGTGAAAAAAGGCACAGCCTTGAAGATATGCATCCTAGAATGTGCAGGGAAGTCAGAAGAAATAGCAGAATGCAAACATTCTTAGATTTGGATGTGGTGCCAAAGGATTGGAGAATTGCCAGCGCAACGCTTCTGTTCATAAAAGGATAAAGTAACTATAGAGGGTAAGCCTTGTATCAGTAGTGAGTGAGTAAGCTTCGAGAAGTCACAATACAGGATTTTTAAAATGGGATAATTAAGAAAGGCTGTCATGGATTCATTAAAGGCACATCATATCTCACAAATTCAAGAGTTCTTTAAAGAAATTATGAAATATATTGATATTGGGGCCTAAATTAGTTAGCTCACCAAACTGGGCTCAATTCCAGTGGCGCACTGGAACAGAACAGCCCAAGGGCTGTCCTAAATGCATCCTCGGGCCTCATTATAATAATGCAGGCAAGCTGCAGGTGCCAATTACACACAGCTCTCCTAATGGAGCCTCTCCAATATTGACATGAACCAAGACCCACCGGTGAGTTTGGGGCGGGTGGGAGGAGAGGGCGATCTGGCCAGTGATCTGCAATTGTTTTGTGGCAACAGGAGTAGTACTCTGACTCCTTCTGACTCCAGAACTGCCACATTCTAAGTTATGGGGGCTTTTTATGAGCAGCCATCAGCAGGCCTGTTTAGACTGCTCAAAACCCAGAAATACCAGTCAGAGCTTGTGCGTCCTCTGTACTCATTTCAGGTGGCTAGCACGGCCACCAAAAAAAGGCTGCTACCAATTTAGCAGGGACCCGAACTTCCATGCAGATTGGGCGCAAGTCCCCTGCCCTGCTAAATTGATTATCAGTGTGCTCTTTTTAGGCCTTAAAATGGACACAACAATATTGAATTCAGACTCCATTGTGTCCGGTTTTGGATGCCTTACTTTAGGATAGTTGTCACGGCAATGGGGAGAATGCAGAAGAGATTCACTTGGAGTTGTTAACCTGTGGAATTCCCTGCCGCAGAGAGTTATTGATGCCAGTTCATTGGATATATTCAAGAGGGAGTTAGATATGGTCCTTATGGCCAGGGGGATCAAGGGGTATGGAGAGAAAGCAGGAAAGGGGTACTGAGGGAATGATCAGCCATGATCTTAATGGTGCTGCAGGCTCAAAAGGCCTACTCCTGCACCTATTTTCTATGTTTCTAGATGATAAGAGGCTTTAGTTTTGAGGAGGGAGTAAATTGAACAGTCATCAAAAGAAGTGAGTAGTTAGGAGATTTTTTTTCTGCAGGTGATGCTTTAGACGTGAAAGGCTCTGCCAGAAAGTGGTGGAAGCAGAATCCATAATAGCACTTAAAAGGAAAGTGGACAAATACTTGGAAAAAAATAAACATTTTAAAGGGTATGAGCTAGGGGATTGAAACTACATACGTAGCTCTTTCAGAGACCCGGCACAGTCCCGGGGGATTGAATGGGCTTTTTCTGTGGTGTAAAAATCTATGTGGGAGATGCTTGTACAGCCATATTTAATACCAATCCCAAGTTGCACAAGATGGTGGTGGTCTTATTTTGAACCAGTGGGGGCCTGGTCATGATGGATGCTTTCAAAATTGTGTTCAGAGAGCGAGTATTGTATACACCCTGTAATGTATAGAAACATAGAAACATAGAAACATAGAAAATAGGTGCAGGAGTAGGCCATTCGGCCCTTCTAGCCTGCACCGCCATTCAATGAGTTCATGGCTGAACATGCAACTTCAGTACCTCATTCCTGCTTTCTCACCATACCCCTTGATTCCCCTAGTAGTAAGGACTTCATCTAACTCCTTTTTGAATATATTTAGTGAATTGGCCTCAACAACTTTCTGTGGTAGAGAATTCCACAGGTTCACCACTCTCTGGGTGAAGAAATTCCTCCTCATCTCGGTCCTAAATGGCTTCCCACTTATCCTTAGACTGTGTCCCCTGGTTCTGGACTTCCCCAACATTGGGAACATTCTTCCTGCATCTAACCTGTCTAACCCCGTCAGAATTTTAAACGTTTCTATGAGGTCCCCTCTCATTCTTCTGAACTCCAGTGAATACAAGCCCAGTTGATCCAGTCTTTCTTGATAGGTCAATCCCGCCATCCCGGGAATCAGTCTGGTGAACCTTCGCTGCACTCCCTCAATAGCAAGAATGTCCTTCCTCAGGTTAGGAGACCAAAACTGTACACAATACTCCAGGTGTGGCCTCACCACGGCCCTGTACAATTGTAGCAACACCTCCCTGCCCTTGTACTCAAATCCCCTCGCTATGAAGGCCAACATGCCATTTGCTTTCTTAACCGCCTGCTGTACCTGCATGCCAACCTTCAATGACTGATGTACCATGACACCCAGGTCTCTTTGCACCTGCCCTTTTCCTAATCTGTCACCATTCAGATAATAGTCTGTCTCTCTGTTTTTACCACCAAAGTGGATAACCTCACATTTATCCACATTATACTTCATCTGCCATGCATTTGCCCACTCACCTAACCTATCCAAGTCGCTCTGCAGCCTCATAGAATCCTCCTTGCAGCTCACACTGCCACCCAACTTAGTGTCATCCGCAAATTTGGAGATACTACATTTAATCCCCTCGTCTAAATCATTAATGTACAGTGTAACCAGCTGGGGCCCCAGCACAGAACCTTGCGGTACCCCACTAGTCACTGCCTGCCATTCTGAAAAGTCCCCATTTACTCCTACTCTTTGCTTCCTGTCTGACAACCAGTTCTCAATCCATGTCAGCACACTACCCCCAATCCCATGTGCTTTAACTTTGCACATTAATCTCTTGTGTGGGACCTTGTCAAAAGCCTTCTGAAAGTCCAAATATACCACATCAACTGGTTCTCCCTTATCCACTCTACTGGAAACATCCTCAAAAAATTCCAGAAGATTTGTCAAGCATGATTTCCCTTTCACAAATCCATGCTGACTTGGACCTATCATATTACCTCTTTCCAAATGCACTGCGATGACATCCTTAATAATTGATTCCATCATTTTACCCACTACCGATGTCAGTCTGTAATTCCCTGTTTTCTCTCTCCCTCCTTTTTTAAAAAGTGGGGTTATATTGGCTACCCTCCACTCCATAGGAACTGATCCAGAGTCAATGGAATGTTGGAAAATGACTGTCAATGCATCCACTATTTCCAAGGCCACCTCCTTAAGTACTCTGGGATGCAGTCCATTAGGCCCTGGGGATTTATCGGCCTTCAATCCCATCAATTTCCCCAACACAATTCCCCGACTAATAAGGATTTCCCTCAGTTCCTCCTCCTTACTAGACCCTCCGACCCCTTTTATATCCGGAAGGTTGTTTGTGTCCTCCTCAGTGAATACCGAACCAAAGTACTTGTTCAATTGGTCCGCCATTTCTTTGTTCCCCGTTATGACTTCCCCTGATTCTGACTGCAGGGGACCTACGTTTGTCTTTACTAACCTTTTTCTCTTTACATATCTATAGAAACTTTTGCAATCCGTCTTAATGTTCCCTGCAAGCTTCTTCTCGTACTCCATTTTCCCTGCCCTAATCAAACCCTTTGTCCTCCTCTGCTGAGTTCTAAATTTCTCCCAGTCCCCGGGTTCTCTGCTATTTCTGGCCAATTTGTATGCCACTTCAATGGCTTTAATGCTATCCCGTGAGTATGCTCACAGGTTTGTAAAGCTGTTGAGAGGCTGCAAAGAGATTTAGATAGGTTAAGCGAATGGGCTAAGGTTTGGCAGATGGAATACAGTGTCGGAAAATGTGAGGTCATCCACCTTGGGAAAAAAAAACAGTAAAAGGGAATATTATTTGAATGGGGAGAAATTACAACATGCTGTGGTGCAGAGGGACCTGGGGGTCCTTGTGCATGAATCCCAAAAAGTTAGTTTGCAGGTGCAGCAGTTAATCAGGAAGGAGAATGGAATGTTGGCCTTCATTGCGAGAGGGATGGAGTACAAAAGCAGGGAGGTCCTGCTGCAACTGTACAGGGTATTAGTGAGGCCGCACCTGGAGTACTGCGTGCAGTTTTGGTCACCTTACTTAAGGAAGGATATACTAGCTTTGGAGGGGGTACAGAGACGATTCACTAGGCTGATTCCAGAAATGAGGGGGTTACCTTATGATGATAGATTGAGTAGACTGGGTCTTTACTCGTTGGAGTTCAGAAGGATGAGGGGTGATCTTATAGAAACATTTAAAATAATGAAAGGGATAGACAAGATAGAGGCAGAGAGGTTGTTTCCACTGGTCGGGGAGACTAGAACTAGGGGGCACAGCCTCAAAATACGGGGGAGCCAATTTAAAACAGAGTTGAGAAGGAATTTCTTCTCCCAGAGGGTTGTGCATCTGTGGAATTCTCTGCCCAAGGAAGCAGTTGAGGCTAGCTCATTGAATGTATTCAAGTCACAGATAGATAGATTTTTAACTAATAAGGGAATTAAGGGTTATGGGGAGCAGGTGGGTAAGTGGAGCTGAGTCCACGGCCAGATCAGCCATGATCTTATTGAATGGCGGAGCAGGCTCGAGGGGCTAGATGGCCTACTCCTGTTCCTAATTCTTATGTTCTTATGTTCTTATGTTCAAAGTACTTGTTCAATTGGTCTGCCATTTCTTTGTTCCCCGTTATGACTTCCCCTGATTCTGACTGCAGGGGACCTACGTTTGTCTTTACTAACCTTTTCTTCTTTACATATCTATAGAAAATTTTGCAGTCCGACTTAATGTTCCCTGCAAGCTTCCTCTCGTACTCCATTTTCCCTGCCCTAATCAAACCCTTTGTCCTCCTCTGCTGAGTTCTAAATTTCTCCCAGTCCCCGGGTTCACTGCTATTTCTGGCCAATTTGTATGCCACTTCCTTGGCTTTAATACTATCCCTGATTTCCCTTGATAGCCACGGTTGAGCCACCTTCCCTTTTTTTATTTTTACGCCAGACAGGGATGTTGTCATTCATCCATGCGGTCTCTAAATGTCTGCCATTGCCCATCCACAGTGAACCCTATAAGTGTCATTCGCCAATCTATCCTAGCCAATTCACGCCTCATACCTTCAAAGTTACCCTTCTTTAAGTTCTGGACCATGGTCTCTGAATTAACTGTTTCATTCTCCATCCTAATGTAGAATTCCACCATATTATGGTGGTAAAAACAGAGAGACAGACTATTATCTGAATGGTGACAGATTAGGAAAAGGGGAGGTGCAAAGAGACCTGGGTGTGGTGGTACATCAGTCATTGAAGGTTGTCATGCAGGTGCAGCAGGCGGTTAAGAAAGCAAATGGCATGTTGGCCTTCATAGCAAGGGGATTTGAGTACAGGGGCAGGGAGGTGTTGCTACAGTTGTACAGGGCATTGGTGAGGCCACACCTGGAGTATTGTGTACAGTTTTGGTCTCCTAACCTGAGGAAGGATATTCTTGCTATTGAGGGAGTGCAGCGAAGGTTCACCAGACTGATTCCCGGGATGGCGGGACTGACCTATCAAGAAAGGCTGGATCAACTGGGCTTGTATTCACTGGAGTTCAGAAGAATGAGAGGGGACCTCATAGAAACATTTAAAATTCTGACAGGGTTAGACAGGTTAGATGCAGGAAGAATGTTCCCAATGTTGGGGAAGTCCAGAACCAGAGGTCACAGTCTAAGGATCAGGGGTAAGCCATTTAGGACCGAGATGCGGAGGAACTTCTTCACCCAGAGAGTGGTGAACCTGTGGAATTCTCTACCACAGAAAGTTGTTGAGGCCAATTCACTAAATATATTCAAAAAGGAGTTAGATGAGGTCCTTACTACTAGGGGGATCAAGGGGTATGGCGAGAAAGCAGGAATGGGGTACTGAAGTTGAATGTTCAGCCATGAACTCATTGAATGGCGGTGCAGGCTAGAAGGGCCGAATGGCCTACTCCTGCACCTATTTTCTATGTTTCTATGTTTCTTTCCCAAGAGGCTTCACACAATGAGATTGCTAATTAATCCTCTCTTATTACACAACACCCAGTCTAAGATGGCCTCCCCCCTAGTTGGTTCCTCGACATATTGGTCTAGAAAACCATCCCTTATGCACTCCAGGAAATCCTCCTCCACCGTATTGCTTCCAGTTTGGTTAGCCCAATCTATATGTATATTAAAGTCACCCATGATAACTGCTGCACCTTTATTGCATGCACCCCTTATTTCCTGTTTGATGCCCTCCCCAACATCACTACTACTGTTTGGAGGTCTGTACACAACTCCCACTAACATTTTTTGCTCTTTGGTGTTCTGCAGCTCTACCCATATAGATTCCACATCATCCAAGCTAATGTCCTTCCTAACTATTGCATTAATCTCCTCTTTAACCAGCAATGCTGCCCCACCTCCTTTTCCTTTCATTCTATCCTTCCTGAATGTTGAATACCCATGGATGTTAAGTTCCCAGCCCTGATCATCCTGGAGCCACGTCTCTGTAATCTCAATCACATCATATCTATTAACATCTATTTGCACAGTTAATTCATCCACCTTATTATGGATACTCCTTGCATTAAGACACAAAGCCTTCAGGCTTGTTTTTTTAAACACCTTTTGTCCTTTTAGAATTATGATGTAGTGTGGCCCTTTTTGTTTCTTGCCTTTGTTTACTCGGCCTTCCACTATTGCTTTTTACCTTTCTACTATCTGTTTCTGACTCCATATTACTTCGCCCTATCTCGCTGCATAGGTTCCCATCCCCCTGCCATATTAGTTTAAACACTCCCGAACTGCATTAGCAAATGTTATCTCTCGGACATCAGTTCCAGTCCTGCCCAAGTGCAGACCGTCCCTTTTGTACAGGTCCCACTTCCCCCAGAACTGGTTCCAATGTCCCAGGAATTTGAATCCCTCCCTCTTGCACCACTGCTCAAGCCACATATTTATTCTAACTATCCTGCTCCCTCTACTCTGATTAGCACGTGGCACTGGTAGCAATCCAGAGATTACTACCTTTGAGGTCCTACTTTTTAATTTAACTCCTTGCTTCCTAAATTCAGCTTGTAGGACCTCTTCCCGCTTCTTACCTATATCGTTGGTACCTACATGTGCCACGACAACTGGCTGTTCACCCTCCCTCTCCAGAATGCTCTGCAGCCGCCCCAAGACATCCTTGACCCTTGCACCAGGGAGGCAACATACCATCCTGGAGTCTCGGTTGCGGCCGCAGAAACTCCTATCTATTCCCCTTACAATAGAATCCCCTATCACTATAGCTCTCCCACTCTTTTTCCCACCCTTCTGTGTAGCAGAGCTACCCATGGTGCCATGAACCTGGCTGCTGGTGCCTTCCCCTGGTAAGTCATCTCCCCCAACAGTATCCAAAACGATATATCTGTTTTGGAGGGAGATGACCGCAGGGAACTCTTGCACTACCTTCCTGCTCTTGCCTTATCTCTTGGTCACCCATTCACTATCTGTCCTAACCCTTACCTGCGGTGTGACCAACTCACTAAATGTGCTATCCACAACATTCTCAGCATCGCGCATGCTCCAGAGTGAGTCCATCCGCAGCTCCAGTGCCATCATGCGGTCTGTCAGGAGCTGCAGCTGGACACACTTCCCGCACACATAGTAGTTAGGGACACTGGAAGCGTCCCTGACTTCCCACATAGGACAGGAGGAGCATGACACGGGTCCGAGCTCTTCTGCCATGACTTAACCCTTAAATTAATTTACTTACTAAAATTTACTTAAACACCAAACAGCTACTTAGTAGTTCGCTGCCAATTAAACCAATCTAAAAGTCAGTCTAAAAGAGAGTTATACTTACCAGTCGAACAGCCAAACACTTACCAGCTTGGCTGTGACGTCACCTCTCGATTTCGCACCCCTCTATCTTTGTCTGCAACTGGTTGGGCTGGTCTCTGGGCCTCCATCTCCTACTCTCGCACTCCTTATCAGCTGCTCTAGTGTCAGCACTGGTCGGAAAAACAAGACAAAACACCACTTGCCACCCCCGCTTGCCCGAACTCACCCACTTACCAAACTCACAAATGCCACTCTATGCTGTTGCACTCCGTGCTCTGCACGAGCTGCCCCTTTTTAAACTAGAATTATACAGCACAGAAGGAGGCCATCGTGCTTGTGCGGTCTCTTTGAAAGAGCTATCCAATTAGTCCCCCTCCCCTGCTCTTTCCCCACAGCCTTGCAAATTGTTTCTCTTTCAGTGTTTATCCAATTCCCTTTTGAAAGTTATTATTGAATCTGCTTCCACCACTTTTTCAGGCAGTGCATTCCAGATCATAACAACTCGCTGCCGAATATATTTTTTCCTCATGTAGCCTTTGGTTCTTTTGCCAATTACCTTACATCTGTGTCCACTGGTTACCGACCCTTCTGCCACTGGAAACAGTGTTTCCTTATTTAATCTATCAAACATTCAGGATTTTGAACATCTCCCCTTAAACTTCTCTGATCTGAGAATAACCCCAGTTTCTATAATCTCTCCATATAACTGAAGACCCGCATCTCTGGTATCATCCTCCGTACCCTCTCCAAGGCCTTGACATCCTTCCAAAAGTGTGGTGCTCAGAATTAGCCACAATACTCCAGCTTGGGTTTAACCAGAGTTTTATAAAGGTTTAGCATAACTTCCTTGCTGTTGTACTCTCTGGGGACAAAATTGTCCCTTTTTATAGTCCCATTAGCACCTCTGGGCGGCGCTAATGGGGCGCAATGGCGCTTTTGCCCGGGAGAGGGGTCGCTGTCGCCTCCTGGGAAATTGCCCCAGAGGTTTGGAGGATGCTGTCCCGGCAGCACGACACATTGTGGTTAGCGCTCCGGGCCGGCGTGCAACCGGTGATGACATCATCGCCGTGCTCACCAACCCTTCTCCGGCCCGTGCCGACCCTTATCGGCCCCCACAGGAGAAATTTCCCCACGTGCCGCAAGCAGATGTCAACGCCAGCTTTGCGGGTCGTGAAGCTGGCAGACATCTGTCGCTGGGGCGCCCCTTAAAGGGGAGGCCTAAAGCGCCCTGGGCTGCCATCTTTATTTGTCAGCTGATTCTTAGGTCAGCCCGACAATGGCGACCCTTGTGTCAAACGTGCCGCCATCGTGCAGCGCGGCACTCCATTTTGGGTGCCAGGCTGCTGGCCTGGTCGATCGCATCCCTGAAGGTGAGGACCTTTGTAGCGTATCAGTTCTACGCATGGCACTGGCCTGCTCCGCGCGGTGCTGGACCCAGTGTCATGCTATTGCCCCTGGAGTACCCCTCAAAAGAAGCAGAGCGCCGGAGACAGCGCCTTTGAGGTGTGTACCAATTCCACGTCGGGGCGGGACTTCCAGACCGTGCGCAGGAAGTTCCAGCCGCGGAGGGTTACCGCCCTCAATCAGGGTGAAGAGCAACTTCTGGACCTATATCTCTTTTTGTAAAGCCAAGTGTCACATATGTCTTTTTAACACCATTCTCAACTTGTCTTGCCACCTTCAGAGACTTGTGTACGTACAGCCCTGGGTCTCTCTGTTCCTTCAACCCCTTTAAAATTGTAGCAGTTGGTTTATGTTGCCTCTCCTCACTCTTGGTACCAAAATGAATCACTTCACACTTCTCTGCATTAACTTTCATCTGATATGTGTCTGCCCATTTCATCTGTCTATCTATGTCCTCCTGAAGTCTGTTACTACCTTCCTGACTGTTTACTATATTTCCAAGTTTTATGTCATTGGCAAACTTTGAAATTATGCCCTGTATACTCAAGTCCAGCTCATTTTATATCAAAAAGAGAAATAGTCCCAACACTGACCCCTGGTGGACACCACTGTACACTTCCCTCCTGTTTGAAATTCAACCGTTCACCACCACTCTTTGCTTTCTGGCCCTTAGCCAATTTTGTATCCACACCACCACTGTACCTTAAATACCGTGGGCTTTCATTTTGCTAACAAATCTTTTATGTGGCACTTTATCAAATGCCTTTTCAATGTTTATATGCACAACATCAACTGCACTGCCCTCATCAACCCTCTCTGTTACTTCATCAAAGAACTCAATTAAGTTAGTCAAATATGATTTGCCTTTAACAAATTCATACTGTCTTTTATTCATCAACTCATATTATTCTAAGTGCCAATTAATTTTATTTCAGAATATTGGGGCCAAAATTGCCCCTTTCCTTAAGGTCTCTTAACACTGGAAATGGGTGGCCACACTGCAAAGTGCAATGGCTGCCGACTTTTCGTGTAATGGCCGCCATTATCAAAATTCCGCTCCCAATATCCCAGTGGTGACCCAGCCCCCCCCCCACCGCTCCGTTGCTGCCAATCCGTGCTAAGTATGTCATCACAGTGCACAGTGCTGATGTTCCCCCCCACAACGCCAAAATTTCACTTGAAAATCTTCCTCCCGCTGGGCCGTGCCAAAACCTGCTTTTTTCCGACGGCGCAATGAGGCAGTGGCCTTCTGCAATGGCGGTGCGGCTCCCATCGAAGGGGAGGACGCACTGCCACTGCCGCCATGTTTTTTATTGTCAGCTGACTAGCCGACTGCCGTGTTGGATTGATAATTATGCCCTTCAGCCATGCCGCCAATGGGCAGCCTGGCACCCCCTCTTGGTAACCAGGCCTGGAGTTTAGAAATCGCGGAGCTCTCCCCTTTAAGCGAAGGGGAGAGCCATGGTGACGCGGCGCCGTGATGACATCATCAGCGGCGGCCGCTCCGCTCCACCCTTACTTCCACCCCTCTAGTGTTCTCACTGCCCCACTTCCAGCCCCATTATGGCCCACTTCCAGTCCGCCTGGCAAAAAAAGCCAAAGAGCGGAACATTGCTCCAGAGGCCACCTGAACCACTGCGGCGGTAAAAACAGTAGAAACGGGTTGTGCGCGCCCCGTTTTGGGCGGGGGAAATTTCGGTCCCATTGTCTCTAAAAGTTTCCCCATCAGTCGTTAGGCTGACTGGCCTGTAGTTGCCAAGTTTATCCCTTCCCCTTTTGTGAACAAGGGTGCAACATTTGCAATCCTTCAGTCCTTTGACACCACTCCCATATCTGAGGAAAATTGGAAGTTTGTGGCCAGACCCTCCTCAATTTCTACCCTTTTTTCTCTCAGCAACAAACGAAGACCGAGGAACTTTTCTACTTTGAGCACTGCCATCATTTTAAGTACCGTGGGCCCCGAAATTGGTGAAAGCTCCACTCAATACCACCCAAAGGAACGCTGAGATCCTGACGGTACTTTGGGCGGAAGTTTAATGGAAAAATCTTGGAAAGACTGCCCAACGGCAAAAATGGGACTTACACTCTGAATCTGGGCGGCAGCGGGCGATAGCTCCCATTCTCAGCGGCAAATGCAATGCTCGGCAAAGTGCCGCCGAGGATTGAGTCGGGCCCAGGGACGGGGGGAACTGATAAAACTAACATTTTTCACAAAATAAAAAAAACACCAGAAATCCTTCAGGGGGACTCCATCCACCCGAATCCCTGCAAAAGAAATAAAGAAAAGAAGTGGACTAACCATATTTTGCAGGTTTTCGTACTTACCATTGAGGTCAGACCTGTCTCCACGCGGCTGTCCTTCCCCCTGCTGCAACGGAGGACCGCCCGGACCAAACTGGCAGCTCGGCGGGCGGGAGGACACGTCTGGGTGGTGCATGCCGGCGCACATCAGTGGGCGGTCCCCAGCGGCCTTCCCTCCCTGCCAACGGGAGGCCACCAAATACACTCGGAGGGGAGACCGCCCAGAAAACTCGGCAGCAGTGGACAGTAAGTTCACCAATTTCAGCCCCATTGGCTTTATCTATTTTTATACGATCCAATTTCTCGACTACATCCTCCTTTACTGTGACATCTGGCAGCATCCTCTTCTTTATTAAAGACAGATGCAAAGTACTCATTTAGTATCTCAGCCGTGTCCTCTGCCTTCACAAGAAGATCTCATCTTCAGCTCATCATCATCATCATAGACAGTGGGACAGATAGTTGTTGAAGGAAAGGGTGGGTGGGGAGTCTGGTTTGCCGCACGCTCCTTTCACTGCCTGCACTTGTTTGCTGCATGCTCTCGGCGACGAGACTCGAGGTGCTCAGCGCCCTCCCGGATACTCTTCCTCCACTTAAGGTGGTCTTAGGCCAGGGATTCCCAGGTGTCAGTGGGGATGTTGCACTTTATCAAGGTGACTTTGAGAGTGCCCTGTAAATGTTTCCTCTGTCCACCTGGGGCTCGCTTGCCGTGTAGGAGTTCCGAATAGAGTGCTTGCTTTGGGAGTCTCCTTTGACTACCCTTTGTCCTGCTTCCCGATACTGTTAAATAACAGATTTCCGAAATTTATATAAAAACAAATAGCAAGAGTTTCTATCGGTATATAAAAAGGAAAAGAGTGGCTAAAATAAATGTTGGTCCCTTAGAGGACAAGACCGGGGAATTAGTAATGGGGCACATGGAGATGGCAGAAACTCTGAACAAATATTTTGTATCAGTCTTTACAGTAGAGGACAATAACAATATTTCGACAGTGGATAGTCAAGGGGCTGGCTATAGGGGGGAGGAACTTAACACAATCACAGTCACTAAGGAGGCGGTACTCAGTTCGATAATGGGACTAAAGGCAGATAAATCCCCTGGACCTGATGGTTTGCATCCTAGGGTCTTAAGAGAAGTAACGGCAGGGATTGTGGATGCAGCGGTTGTAATTTACCAAAATTCCCTGGATTCTGGGAAGGTCCCAGCAGATTGGAAAACTGCAAATGTAACGCCCCTATTTAAAAAAGGAGCAGACAAAAAGTAGGAAATTTTAGACCAGTTAGCCTAACATCTGTGGTTGGGAAAATGTTGGAGTCCATTATTAAAGAAGCAGTAGCAGGACATTTGGAAAAGCAAAATTCAGTCGGGCAGAGTCAGCATGGATTTATGAAGGGGAAGTCATGTTTGACAAATTTGCTGGAATTCTTTGAGGATGTAACGAACAGGGTGGATAAAGGGGAACCAGTGGATGTGGTGTATTTGGACTTCCAGAAGGCATTTGACAAGGTGCCACATAAAAGGTTACTGCACAAGATAAAAGTTCACGAGGTTGGGGGTAATATATTAGCATGGATAGAGGATTGGCTAACTAACAGAAAACAGAGAGTTGGGATAAATGGTTCATTGGCTTGAATTTTAACTTTCAACAAAACACTTCACTGCATTGTAAATTTTCATGATTTACTCATAGGCAGAAAATACTGTATTAGAACTAGAAGACATGACCTGACAGGCATTGAGATACGATGAGTATCTGTAAAATGAGAATTACATAGGATTTATGGCACAGAAACAGGCCACTCGGCCCAAACAGTCCATGCCGGTGTCTATGCTCCACTCAAGCCTCCTCCCATCTTTCCTCATCTAAATCTATCCGCATACCCCTCTGTTGTGTATCTGTAAAGCATGCACTCCCATGTTCCGCCACCAGGGAGTGCATCCCCTGAAGCCCCAAGGAATCCCAGCATCCCTTGGGAGCATAGTATATAAGCCGGCCCCTAAGGCCTGTTCCTCACTCTGGAGTGTCTTATTAAAGACTGCGGTCACAGTTAGTTTAACCTCCCTGTGTGCAGTCTCATCTGTGTTAGGAACACAATAACTGGCGACGAGTATACGAATCCAACGCAAAGATGCAGCAAACTGTGGGCATTCTGGAGAAGTTCTTGGAGGGTGAGGACTGGGAAGCCTATGTTGAACGGCTAGACCAGTACTTTGTAGCCACGAGCTGGACGGAGAAGGAAGCGCTGCAAAAAGGAGAGCGGTCCTCCTCACGGTCTGCGGGGCACCGACCTACAGCCTCATGAAGAATCTTCTGGCTCCGGTGAAACCCACAGATAAGTCGTATGAGGAGCTGTGTACACTGGTTCAGGAGCATCTTAACCTGAGGGAGAGCGTGCTGATGGCAAGGTATCGATTCTATACGTGCAGCGATCTGAAGGTCAGGAAGTGGCGAGCTGCGTCGCCGAGCTAAGGTGACTTGTAGGACAATGTGAGTTTGATGGTTACCTGGAGCAGATGCTCAGAGACTTTAATGTACTGGGCATTGGCCACGAGACCATCCTACGAAAACTTTTGACTGTAGAGACACCGACCCTCAGTGAGGCCATTGCGATAGCACAGGCGTTTATGTCCACCAGTGATAACACCAAACAAATATCTCAGCACACAACTCAGCTAGCAATGTTCATAAATTAACTGGAACTGTGTTTGCGAGCAGAAATGTACAGGGCAGAAACCACGAGCCTGCAACTGCAGCAGGTGACCCAGATGACTCAGAGTCCGCAACAAAGGATGAATGCAAGGCAATTCACACCTTGTTGGCGTTGTGGAGGCTTCCATTCAGCCTATTCATGCCGCTTCAAAGGGTATGTTTGCAAGAGCTGTGGAACAATGGGGCACCTCCAACGAGCTTGCAGATGAGCTGCAAGCTCTGTAAAACCTGCTAACCCCAACATGGCAGAGGAAGATCGGTCCATGGTGGATCAAAGCAATTTCGAGCCTCAGAGAGAGGAGGCAGATGCTGAAGTACACGGGGTGCACACATTTTTGACGAAATGTCCACCTATAATGCTAAATGTAAAATTGAATGGCTTACCCGTAGCCATGGAACTGGACACTGGCGCTAGCCAATCCATCATGTAAAAGATGTTTGAGAGACTGTGGTGCAACAAGGCACTCAGACCAGCCCTGAGCCCCATCCAAACGAAACTGAGAATGTACACCAAAGAGCTCATCACTGTCCTGGGCAGCACCATGGTCAAGGTCACCTACGAGAGCACAGTGCACAAACATGCCACTCTGGATTGTCCCGGGCGATGGCCCCACACTGCTTGGAAGGAGCTGGCTGGGCAAAATCCGCTGGAATTGGGATGACATCCGAGTACTATCACATGTCGATGAGGCCTCATGTACTCAGGTTCTGAACAAATTTCATTCCATTTTTGAGCCAGACATTGGAAACTTTTCTGGGGCGAAGGTGCGGATCCACTTGGTCCCAGAGGCACGACCCATTCACCACAAGGCGCAAGCAGTACCTCACATGATGAGGGAGAGAGTGGAAATCGAACTGGGCAGGCTACAACGTGAGGGCATCATCTCCCCAGTGCAATTCAGCGAGTGGGCCAGCCCAATTGTTCCAGTACTCAAAAGTGATGGCATGGTCAGGATTTGCGGCAATTATAAAGTAACTATTAATTGTTTCTCACTGCAGGACCAATACCCGCTACCTAAGGCAGACGACCTATTTACGACGCTGGCAGGAGGCAAGACGTTCAGCAAGCTCGACCTGACTTCGGCCTACATGACGCAGCAGCTGGAGGAGTCTTCGAAGGGCCTCACCTGCATCAACACGCACAAGGGACTGTTCATCTACAACAGATGCCCGTTTGGAATTCGGTCGGCCGCAGCGATCTTCCAGAGAAACATGGAGAGCCTACTCAAGTCGGTACCACACACAGTGGTCTTTCAGGTCGGGACACCGCCGAGCACCTACAAAACTTGGAGGAGGTCCTCCAGCGACTGGATCGCGTAGGGCTGCGGCTGAAGAGGCCGAAATGAGTCTTCATGGCAACAGAAGTAGAGTTTTTGGGGAGAAAGATCGCGGTGGACGGCATTCGGCCCACAGACGCCAAGACAGAGGCTATCAGGAACGTGCCCAGGCCACAGAACATCACGGAGCGTCGGTTGTTCCTGGGACTCCCCAACTATTTTGGTACCTTCCCTTAAGCACCCTTTTAGAGCCCCTACATGTGTTATTGCGCAAAGGTGAGAACTGGGTATGGGGAAAAAAACAAGTAATTGTTTTTGAGAAAGCCAGAAACATTTTATGCTCCAACAAGCTGCTTGTATTGTATAACCCGTGTAAAAGACTTGTGCTAGGATGTGACGCGTCATCGTACGGAGTTGGGTGTGTAGTACAACAAGTTAACGTTGCGGGGAAGTTGCAACCTGTCGCCTATGCCTCCAGGAGCTTGTCTAAGGACGAGAGGGCCTACAGCATGATTGAGAAAGAGGCATTAGCGTGTGTGTTTGGGATAAAGAAAATGCATCAGTACCTGTTTGGCCTCAAATTTGAGCTGGAAACTGATCACAAGCCCCTCACATCCCTGTTCGCTGAAAACAAGGGGTTAAATACTAATGCCTCAGCCCACATACAAAGGTGGGCACTCACGCTATCAGCGTATAACTATACCATCCGCCACAGGCCAGGCACCGAGAACTGTGCGGATGCTCTCAGTCGGCTACCATTGCCCACAACGGGGGTGAAAATGGCGCAGCCTGCAAACTTATTGATGGTGGCGTAGCCTGCAGACTTGTTGATAGTTATGGAAGTGTTTGAAAATGATAAATCACCTGTCACGGCCCGCCAGATTAGGACTCGGACCAGCCAAAATCCTCTGCTGTCCCCAGAAAAAACTGTGTACTGCATGGGAGCTGGGCCAACATCCCCGTTGAAATGCAAAAGCCAATCAAGCCGTTCCAGTGGCGAAAGGACGAGCTGTCCATTCAGGCAGACTGCCTGTTGTGGGGTAACCGCGTAGTGCTACGAAAAAAGGGCAGGGAGATGTTCATCTCGGATCTCCACAGTACACACCCGGGTATAGTAATGATGAAAGCGATAGCCAGATCCCACGTGTGGTGGCCCGGTATCGACTCTGACTTAGCGTCATGTGTACGGCAATGCAGCGTATGTGCTCAGTTGAGCAACGCGCCCAGAGAGGCACCACTAAGTTTGTTGTCCTGGCCCTCCAGACCATGGTCGAGGATTCATGTCGACTATGCCGGCCTGTTTCTCGGTAAAATGTTCCTGGTGGTGGTGGATGCTTTTTCAAAATGGATTGAATGTGAAATAATGTCGGGAAGCACCGCCACCGCCACCATTGAAAGCCTGAGGGCCATGTTTGCCACTCACGGCCTGCCTGACATACTGGTCAGTGACAACGGGCCATGTTTCACCAGCGCCGAATTTAAAGAATTCATGACCCGCAATGGGATCAAACATGTCACCTCGGCCCCGTTTAAACCAGCCTCCAAAGGGCAGGCAGAGCGGGCAGTACAAACAATCAAACAGAGCCTTAAATGTGTCACAGAAGGCTCACTCCAAACCCGCCTGTCCCGAGTACTGCTCAGCTACCGCACGAGACCCCACTCGCTCACAGGGGTGCCCCCGGCTGAGCTACAAATGAAAAGGACACTTAAAACCAGACTCTCGCTGGTTCACCCCAACCTGCATGATCAGGTAGAGAGCAGGCGGCAGCAACAAAATGTAAACGATGGTCGCGCCACTGTGTCACGGGAAATTGATCTGAATGATCCTGTGTATGTCCTAAACTATGGACATGGTCCCAAGTGGATTGCGGGCACAGTGATAGCTAAAGAAGGGAGTAGGGTGTTTGTAGTCAAACTAGACAATGGACAAATTTGCAGAAAGCACCTGGACCAAACGAGGCTGCGGTTCACAGACTGCCCTGAACAAACCACAGCAGACACCACCTTTTTCGAGCCCACAACACACACCCAAAGGATCAACGACACCACGCCGGACCAGGAAATCAAACCCATCACACCTAACAGCCCAGCAAGGCCAGGCTCACCCAGCAGCCCTGCAGGGCCAACAACACGCCAGCCCAGCGAGGGCACAGCCAACATACCAGAACAGACATTTGTACCGAGGCGGTCCACCAGGGAAAGAAAGGCTCCCGACCGCCTCACCTTGTAAATAGTTTTCACTTTGACTTTGGGAGGGGGAGTGATGTTGTGTATCTGTAAAGCATGCACTCCCATGTTCCGCCACCAGGGAGCTCATCCCCTGAAGTCCCAAGGGATCCCAGCATCTCTTTGGAGCACTGTTTATAAGCCGGCCCCTAAGGCCTGTTCCTCACTCTGGAGTGTCTTATTAAACTCTGAGGTCACTGTTACTTTAACCTCCCTGTGTGCAGTCTCACCTGTATTAGGAACACAATACTGTGCATCCCAGGCACTTTGACATCTGAGTGTTAAATTTGGCGTCAGCCTTGGCTCAGTTAAGCATTGGCCGTGGCTCAGTTCACAACAGAAGAACAGAAGAAACAGGAGCAGGATTAGACCATTCAGCCCTTCGCGCCTGCTCCGCTATTCAATAAGACCATGGCTGACCTCCTGCCTCAACTCATGTTGAGTTGGAAAAGGAGCCACCAATGGCCACTGATTGGAAAAATTGAGGGTGAAATTCAAATTCTGGCCATGCAATCTGCACGTTGTAAAATGGGCATTCGACTTCCAAATATCACGTTGCAATCTGTGTCGCTTGATCTGGACCACAAGTGCGGCAAACACCATATTGGTTCAGGTGACTTTTAGTTGTCCACGATGCCTGCCTGAAACTGCCATTAGGGTGCTTATGCCAGTTGTAGGACCTCAAATGGGAAATTTAGTCGAAGTAGGCAGATATTGTGCTGGGAAAAAGAGACCCACTGTTCGGGGTCAGGGCAGGTGATCTGCTCATCAGAAACTCTATCCAATTGTCAAACAACTAATGTCCTGTGATCTTTCATCCTCCATTACAGGAATATAATGCCTTCAATAATCATCAGTCACAAAATATAGGCAGAGGACAGCCTTCAATTCAAGCAGTTGTATTTCAGGAGGAAGATCCTGGGGAGGCAGACAGAACTGTTGGACATGATGCAGCGAGAAAGCCTGTGGCAGCTCAAGGTTTGTTGGACTCATCAGGAGCATTCTATTAGCGTGGACTGTGGACCAGAGCAGCTATTGCAAGAAACCTGACTGGCATCATGCAAATGCGGCTGTGAGACTTCCAGTTAAAAGCCCACAATTCTAATATGTTTCTTTTATTTTTCCCCTTTAGATCAGTCACAGCAAAATTCCACAGAGGAAACGGTAAAGGAAGTAATTCTGCCGACTTATACTTGTACTGAACACGGGCCGGTTCCCTTCTACTTCTGCCCTAACAACCCCGAATTATTCATGGTGTATTTCCCCCTTTCTCCCTCACTCACTGGTTCAAAGAAATCCACACAGGCTGGTGGGGAGTCTCCGGGTGTCGGGGGGGGGGGGGGGGTGGTGGGGTGGGAGGATGGGGGGGTGGGAGGCAGTGTAGAATCCATATGGTTCCGATGATGGTTTGTCATCATGTGAGCCGCAGAACAAGAGGATGTAGGGAGGAGTCCCAGGTGTTAGTGGAGTCTGACAGTGGGCAGGGGAGGAGTCACAGAAGTCAACCCATACTTGGGAGCCTCAGATCCCCAGTGCCCTTCTCAAAAACATGGATACTGGATGGACGTCATATTTATGTGGGGGCTCTGTGGATCATCTCAAAGGACCTGAAACAGGTGGCAGATCTTATGATAGGGTCGGTACCATCCATTCTCCCTGTATCTGAGATACATTTGAAACAGTGCCAAATTATTTGGAATGAGTGACAGTTCCATGAACTTCTGCATTCATGCACCCCAACTGAGAGTCCTCCAGAGTGGTTAGTGACTGCCACATGGAGGCATTGACCACTGTCCAACAGGCCTCAAGAGAACCATGTCAACCTATTTCCAAATACCTCAGCATGCCATTTTTCAAGGTCTGTCATCGCACTGATCAGTAGACAGGCAGATCGAGGACCCAGTACACCTGGTGAGGTACGAGTCACCCTCATGATGCTGTCCTTATTCTTGAGGTGAGCTGACGGGAATCTTTCAGTCAGCGCTCCCCTCAGATACCTGCTCATGTAGCTGGCAGGAGACAGCACCAGGTTGCCCAAGCAACGACAGTGATGACGCAACTTGGAGGACAATTCTGGATCTCACAAGCCCTCAGATAATGTTACGTTTGTGTCATAAATGACATGATACCATCGTGCAGCTAAGCACCACAGGCTGCGTCATCACTGCAGTTGCATGGGGAACCTGGTCCTGTCTCCTGCCATAAGTCAGTATCCGAGGGGAGAACTGACTGAAACGTTCTCATGAGCTTTCTTCAAGAATCAGGATACCATCACAGCATCCCCCACCCTCTGTTTGCCGGAGCTGGAGCTCCAAAATAGATTTAAGAACAGTGAGTGGGGAGTTACATGGTGGGCTGTGGGTGAGCATAGAAACATAGAAACATAGAAAACAGGTGCAGGAGAAGGCCATTCGGCCCTTCGAGCCTGCACCGCCATTCAATGAGTTCATGGCTGAACATGCAACTTCAGTACCCCATTCCTGCTTTCGAGCCATACCCCTTGATCCCCCTAATAGTAAGGACTATATCTAACTCCTTTTTGAATATATTTAGTGAATTGGCCTCAACAACTTTCTGTGGTAGAGAATTCCACAGGTTCACCACTCTCTGGGTGAAGAAGTTTCTCCTCATCGCGGTCATAAATGGCTTACCCCTTATCCTGAGACTGTAACCCCTGGTTCTGGACTTCCCCAACATTAATAAGAACATAACAACATAAGAATTAGGAACAGCAATAGGCCATCTAGCCCCTCGAGCCTGCTCCGCCATTCAATAAGATCATGGCTGATCTGGCCGTGGACTCAGCTCCACTTACCCGCTCGCTCCCCGTAACCCTTAATTCCCTTATTGGTTAAAAATCTATCTATATGTTATTTGAATATATTCAATCAGCAAGCCTCAACTGCTTCCTTGGGCAGAGAATTCCACAGATTCACAACCCTCTGGGAGAAGAAATTCCTCCTCAACTCGGTTTTAATTTGGCTCCCCCGTATTTTGAGGCTGTGCCCACTAGTTCTAGTCTCCCCGACCAGTGGAAACAACCTCTCTGCCTTCACGGAGACAAGGAGTCACGGAGACACAAAGACACAAAGTCACTAGGACACAGAGACACTAGGACACCGGAGACACAGAGAAACAGAGACACAGAGACACGAGGACACGGAGACACAGAGACACAGAGATACAGAGACACAGTGACACTAGGACACGGAAACACAGAGACACAGAGACACTAGGACACGGAGACACAGAGACACTAGGACACGGAGACTCGGAGACACAGAGACACAGAGACACTAAGGACACAGAGACACAGAGATACAGAGACACAGAGACACTAGGACACGGAAACACAGAGACACTAGGATACGGAGACACGGAGACACAGAGACACAGAGACACGAAGGACACAGAGACACAGAGATACAGAGACACAGAGACACGAGGACACGGAAACACAGAGACACAGAGACACTAGAATACGGAGACACGGAGACACAGAGACACAGAGACACAGAGACACAGAGACACTGAGACACTAGGACACGGAGACTCGGAGACACAGAGACACAGAGACACAGAGACACTAGGACACGGAGACACAGAGACACAGAGACACAGAGACACTAGGATACGGAGACACGGAGACACAGAGACACAGAGACACGAAGGACACAGAGACACAGAGATACAGAGACACAGAGACACTAGGACACGGAAACACAGAGACACAGAGACACTAGGATACGGAGACACAGAGACACAGAGACACAGAGACACAGAGACACTGAGACACTAGGACACGGAGACTCGGAGACACAGAGACACAAGATACAGAGACACTAGGACACAGAGATACGGAGACACAGAGACACTAGGACACGGAGACACGGAGACACAGAGACACAGGGACACGGAGACTCGGAGACACAGAGACACTAGGACACGGAGACTCGGAGACACAGAGACACAGAGACACTAAGGACACAGAGACACAGAGATACAGAGACACAGAGACACTAGGACACGGAGACACGGAGACACAGAGACACAGAGATACAGAGACACTAGGACACGGAGATACGGAGACACAGAGACACTAGGACACGGAGACACGGAGACACAGAGACACAGAGACACTAGGACACGGAGATACGGAGACACAGAGACACTAGGACACGGAGACACGGAGACACAGAGACACAGGGACACGGAGACTCGGAGATACAGAGACACTAGGACACGGAGACTCGGAGACACAGAGACACAGAGACACTAAGGACACAGAGACACAGAGATACAGAGACACAGAGACACTAGGACACGGAGACACGGAGACACAGAGACACAGAGACACTAGGACACGGAGACTCGGAGACACAGAGACACAGAGACACTAGGACACAGAGACACAGAGACACAGAGACACTAGGACACGGAGACACGGAGACACAGAGATACTAGGACACGGAGACTCGGAGACACAGAGACACAGATACACTAGGACACGGAGACACGGAGACACAGAGAAACAGAGATACAGAGACACTAGGACACGGAGACACGGAGACACAGAGACACTAGGACACGGAGACACGGAGACACAGAGACACAGAGATACAGAGATACAGAGACACAGAGACACTAGGACACGGAGACACGGAGACACAGAGACACTAGGACACGGAGACACGGAGACACAGAGACACAGAGATACAGAGACACTAGGACACGGAGACACGGAGACACAGAGACACTAGGACACGGAGACTCGGAGACACAGAGACACAGAGACACGGAGACTCGGAGACACAGAGACACGGAGACACAGAGACACTAGGACACGGAGACTCGGAGACACAGAGACACAGAGACACGGAGACTCGGAGACACAGAGACACAGAGACACTAGGACACAGAGACACAGAGACACAGAGACACTAGGACACGGAGACACGGAGACACAGAGATACTAGGACACGGAGACTCGGAGACACAGAGACACAGAGACACTAGGACACGGAGTCACGGAGACACAGAGACACAGAGATACAGAGATACAGAGACACTAGGACACGGAGACACGGAGACACAGAGACACTAGGACACGGAGACACGGAGACACAGAGACACAGAGACACTAGGACACAGAGACACGGAGACACAGAGACACAGAGACACAAGGACACGGAGACACAGAGACACGAGGACACGGAGACACAGAGACACAGAGACACAGAGACACCAGGACACGGAGACACTGAGACACTAGGACACGGAGACACAGAGACACAGAGACACTAGGACACGCAGACACTGAGACACTAGGACTCGGAGACACAGAGACACAGAGACACTAGGACACAGAGACACGGAGACACAGAGACACAGAGACACAAGGACACGGAGACAGAGAGACACTAGGACACGGAGACACAGAGACACAGAGACACAGAGACACTAGGACACCGAGACACTGAGACACTAGGACACGGAGACACAGAGACACAGAGACACAGAGACACAAGGACACGGAGACACAGAGACACGAGGACACGGAGACACAGAGACACAGAGACACAGAGACACCAGGACACGGAGACACTGAGACACTAGGACACGGAGACACAGAGACACAGAGACACTAGGACACGGAGACACTGAGACACTAGGACACGGAGACACAGAGACACAGAGACACTAGGACACAGAGACACGGAGACACAGAGACACAGAGACACAAGGACACGGAGACAGAGAGACACTAGGACACGGAGACACAGAGACACAGAGACACTAGGACACGGAGACACTGAGACACTAGGACACGGAGACACAGAGACACAGAGACACAGAGACACTAGGACACGGAGACACTGAGACACTAGGACACGGAGACACAGAGACACAGAGACACTAGGACACAGAGACACGGAGACACAGAGACACAAGGACACGGAGACACAGAGACACTAGGACACGGAGACACAGAGACACAGAGACACAGAGACACTAGGACACGGAGACACTAGGACACGGAGACACTGAGACACTAGGACACGGAGACACAGAGACACAGAGACACTAGGACACAGAGACACGGAGACACAGAGACACAAGGACACGGAGACACAGAGACACTAGGACACGGAGACACAGAGACACAGAGACACAGAGACACTAGGACACGGAGACACAGAGACACTAGGACACAGAGACACAGAGACACAGAGACACTAGGACACGGAGACACTGAGACACTAGGACACGGAGACACAGAGACACAGAGACACTAGGACACAGAGACACGGAGACACAGAGACACAAGGACACGGAGACACAGAGACACTAGGACACGGAGACACAGAGACACAGAGACACAGAGACACTAGGACACGGAGACACTGAGACACTAGGACACGGAGACACAGAGACACTAGGACACAGAGACACAGAGACACTAGGACACGGAGACACTAGGACACGGAGACACTGAGACACTAGGACACGGAGACACAGAGACACTAGGACACAGAGACACAGAGACACTAGGACACGGAGACACTAGGACACGGAGACACAGAGACACAGAGACACAGAGACACTAGGACACGGAGACACTGAGACACTAGGACACGGAGACACAGAGACACTAGGACACAGAGACACAGAGACACTAGGACACGGAGACACTGAGACACTAGGACACGGAGACACAGAGACACAGAGACACTAGGACACGGAGACACTGAGACACTAGGACACGGAGACACAGAGACACAGAGACACTAGGACACAGAGACACGGAGACACAGAGACACAAGGACACGGAGACACAGAGACACAGAGACACAGAGACACTAGGACACGGAGACACAGAGACACAGAGACACAGAGACACTAGGACACGGAGACACTGAGACACTAGGACACGGAGACACAGAGACACAGAGACACTAGGACACAGAGACACGGAGACACAGAGACACAAGGACACGGAGACACAGAGACACAGAGACACAGAGACACTAGGACACGGAGACACTAGGACACGGAGACACAGAGACACAGAGACACAGAGACACTAGGATACGGAGACACGGAGACACAGAGACACTAGGACACAGAGACACAGAGACACTAGGACACAGAGACACGGAGACACAGAGACACAAGGACACGGAGACACAGAGACACAGAGACACAGAGACACTAGGACACGGAGACACAGAGACACAGAGACACTAGAATACGGAGACACGGAGACACAGAGACACTAGGACACAGAGACACAGAGACACTAGGACACAGAGACACGGAGACACAGAGACACAAGGACACGGAGACACAGAGTCACAGAGACACAGAGACACTAGGACACGGAGACACAGAGACACAGAGACACAGAGACACTAGGACACGGAGACACTGAGACACTAGGACACGGAGACACAGAGACACAAGGACACGGAGACACAGAGACACAGAGACACAGAGACACAAGGACACGGAGACACAGAGACACAGAGACACAGAGACACTAGGACACGGAGACACTGAGACACTAGGACACAGAGACACAGAGACACAGAGACACTAGGACACAGAGACACGGAGACACAGAGACACAAGGACACGGAGACACAGAGACACAGAGACACAGAGACACTAGGACACGGAGACACAGAGACACAGAGACACAGAGACACAGAGACACAGAGACACAGAGACACTAGGACACAGAGGCACGGAGACACAGAGACACAAGGACACGGAGACACGGAGACACAGAGACACAGAGACACAGAGACACAGAGACACAGAGACACAGAGACACAGAGACACTAGGACACAGAGGCACGGAGACACAGAGACACAAGGACACGGAGACACAGAGACACAGAGACACAGAGACACAGAGACACAAGGACACGGAGACACAGAGACACAGAAACACAGAGACACTAGGACACGGAGACACTGAGACACTAGGACACGGAGACACAGAGACACAGAGACACTAGGACACAGAGGCACGGAGACACAGAGACACAAGGACACGGAGACACAGAGACACAGAGACACAGAGACACAGAGACACAAGGACACGGAGACACAGAGACACAGAGACACAGAGACACTAGGACACGGAGACACTGAGACACTAGGACACGGAGACACAGAGACACAGAGACACTAGGACACAGAGACACAGAGACACAGAGACACAGAGACACAAGGACACGGAGACACAGAGACACAGAGACACAGAGACACTAGGACACGGAGACACTGAGACACTAGGACACGGAGACACAGAGACACAGAGACACTAGGACACAGAGACACGGAGACACAGAGACACAAGGACACGGAGACACAGAGACACAGAGACACAGAGACACAAGGACACGGAGACACAGAGACACAGAGACACTAGGACACGGAGACACTGAGACACTAGGACACGGAGACACAGAGACACAGAGACACTAGGACACAGAGACACAGAGACACAGAGACACAGAGACACAGAGACACAAGGACACGGAGACACAGAGACACAGAGACACAGAGACACTAGGACACGGAGACACTGAGACACTAGGACACGGAGACACAGAGACACAGAGACACTAGGACACAGAGACACGGAGACACAGAGACACAAGGACACGGAGACACAGAGACACAGAGACACAGAGACACTAGGACACGGAGACACAGAGACACAGAGACACAGAGACACAGAGACACAGAGACACTAGGACACAGAGGCACGGAGACACAGAGACACAAGGACACGGAGACACAGAGACACAGAGACACAGAGACACTAGGACACGGAGACACAGAGACACAGAGACACAGAGACACAGAGACACTAGGACACGGAGACACAGAGACACAGAGACACAGAGACACAGAGACACTAGGACACGGAGACACTGAGACACTAGGACACGGAGACACAGAGACACTAGGACACAGAGACACGGAGACACAGAGACACAGAGACACAAGGACACGGAGACAGAGAGACACTAGGACACGGAGACACAGAGACACAGAGACACAGAGACACAGAGACACTAGGACACGGAGACACTAGGACACGGAGACACAGAGACACAGAGACACAGAGACACTAGGACACGGAGACACTGAGACACTAGGACACGGAGACACAGAGACACAGAGACACTAGGACACAGAGACACGGAGACACAGAGACACAAGGACACGGAGACACAGAGACACTAGGACACGGAGACACAGAGACACAGAGACAAAGAGACACTAGGACACGGAGACACGAGGACACGGAGACACTGAGACACTAGGACACGGAGACACAGAGACACAGAGACACTAGGACACAGAGACACGGAGACACAGAGACACAAGGACACGGAGACACAGAGACACTAGGACACGGAGACACAGAGACACAGAGACACAGAGACACTAGGACACGGAGACACTGAGACACTAGGACACGGAGACACAGAGACACTAGGACACAGAGACACAGAGACACAGAGACACTAGGACACGGAGACACTGAGACACTAGGACACGGAGACACAGAGACACAGAGACACTAGGACACAGAGACACGGAGACACAGAGACACAAGGACACGGAGACACAGAGACACTAGGACACGGAGACACAGAGACACAGAGACACTCGGACACGGAGACACTGAGACACTAGGACACGGAGACACAGAGACACTAGGACACAGAGACACAGAGACACTAGGACACGGAGACACTGAGACACTAGGACACGGAGACACAGAGACACAGAGACACTAGGACACAGAGACACGGAGACACAGAGACACTAGGACACGGAGACACTGAGACACTAGGACACGGAGACACAGAGACACAGAGACACTAGGACACAGAGACACGGAGACACAGAGACACAAGGACACGGAGACACAGAGACACAGAGACACAGAGACACTAGGACACGGAGACACAGAGACACAGAGACACAGAGACACTAGGACACGGAGACACTGAGACACTAGGACACGGAGACACAGAGACACAGAGACACAGAGACACAGAGACACGGAGACACAGAGACACAAGGACACGGAGACACAGAGACACAGAGACACAGAGACACTAGGACACAGAGACACTAGGACACGGAGACACTGAGACACTAGGACACGGAGACACAGAGACACAGAGACACTAGGACACAGAGACACGGAGACACAGAGACACAAGGACACGGAGACACAGAGACACAGAGACACAGAGACACTAGGACACGGAGACACAGATACACAGAGACACAGAGACACTAGGACACGGAGACACTGAGACACTAGGACACGGAGACACAGAGACACAGAGACACAGAGACACAGAGACACGGAGACACAGAGACACAAGGACACGGAGACACAGAGACACAGAGACACAGAGACACTAGGACACGGAGACACAGAGACACAGAGACACAGAGACACTAGGATACGGAGACACGGAGACACAGAGACACTAGGACACAGAGACACGGAGACACAGAGACACAAGGACACGGAGACACAGAGACACAGAGACACAGAGACACTAGGACACGGAGACACAGAGACACAGAGACACTAGAATACGGAGACACAGAGACACTAGGACACAGAGACACGGAGACACAGAGACACAAGGACACGGAGACACAGAGACACAGAGACACAGAGACACTAGGACACGGAGACACAGAGACACAGAGACACAGAGACACTAGGACACGGAGACACTAGGACACGGAGACACTAGGACACGGAGACACAGAGACACAGAGACACTAGGACACAGAGACACGGAGACACAGAGACACAAGGACACGGAGACACAGAGACACAGAGACACAGAGACACTAGGACACGGAGACACAGAGACACAGAGACACAGAGACACAGAGACACTAGGACACAGAGGCACGGAGACACAGAGACACAAGGACACGGAGACACAGAGACACAAGGACACGGAGACACAGAGACACAGAGACACAGAGACACTAGGACACGGAGACACAGAGACACAGAGACACAGAGACACAGAGACACTAGGACACAGAGGCACGGAGACACAGAGACACAAGGACACGGAGACACAGAGACACTAGGACACGGAGACACAGAGACACAGAGACACAGAGACACTAGGACACGGAGACACAGAGACACAGAGACACAGAGACACTAGGACACGGAGACACAGAGACACAAGGACACGGAGACACAGAGACACAGAGACACAGAGACACTAGGACACGGAGACACAGAGACACAGAGACACAGAGACACTAGGACACTAGGACACGGAGACACAGAGACACAGAGACACAGAGACACAGAGACACGGAGACACAGAGACACAAGGACACGGAGACACAGAGACACAGAGACACAGAGACACTAGGACACGGAGACACAGAGACACAGAGACACAGAGACACTAGGACACTAGGACACGGAGACACAGAGACACAGAGACACTAGGACACAGAGACACGGAGACACAGAGACACAAGGACACGGAGACACAGAGACACAGAGACACAGAGACACTAGGACACGGAGACACAGAGACACAGAGACACAGAGACACTAGGATACGGAGACACGGAGACACAGAGACACTAGGACACAGAGACACGGAGACACAGAGACACAAGGACACGGAGACACAGAGACACAGAGACACTAGGACACGGAGACACAGAGACACAGAGACACTAGAATACGGAGACACTAGGACACAGAGACACTAGGACACAGAGACACGGAGACACAGAGACACAAGGACACGGAGACACAGAGACACAGAGACACAGAGACACTAGGACACGGAGACACAGAGACACAGAGACACTAGGACACGGAGACACTGAGACACTAGGACACGGAGACACAGAGACACAGAGACACTAGGACACAGAGACACGGAGACACAGAGACACAGAGACACAGAGACACTAGGACACGGAGACACTGAGACACAAGGACACGGAGACACAGAGACACAGAGACACAGAGACACTAGGACACGGAGACACAGAGACACAGAGACACTAGGACACGGAGACACTGAGACACTAGGACACGGAGACACAGAGACACAGAGACACTAGGACACAGAGACACGGAGACACAGAGACACAGAGACACAGAGACACTAGGACACGGAGACACTGAGACACTAGGACACGGAGACACAGAGACACAGAGACACTAGGACACAGAGACACGGAGACACAGAGACACAAGGACACGGAGACACAGAGACACAGAGACACAGAGACACTAGGACACGGAGACACAGAGACACAGAGACACTAGGACACAGAGACACGGAGACACAGAGACACAAGGACACGGAGACACAGAGACACAGAGACACAGAGACACTAGGACACGGAGACACAGAGACACAGAGACACTAGGACACAGAGACACGGAGACACAGAGACACAAGGACACGGAGACACAGAGACACAGAGACACAGAGACACTAGGACACGGAGACACAGAGACACAGAGACACAAGGACACGGAGACACAGAGACACAGAGACACAGAGACACTAGGACACGGAGACACAGAGACACAGAGACACAGAGACACTAGGACACGGAGACACTGAGACACTAGGACACGGAGACACAGAGACACAAGGACACAGAGACACGGAGACACAGAGACACAAGGACACGGAGACACAGAGACACAGAGACACAGAGACACTAGGACACGGAGACACAGAGACACAGAGACACAGAGACACTAGGACACGGAGACACAGAGACACAGAGACACAGAGACACAGAGACACAGAGACACTAGGACACAGAGGCACGGAGACACAGAGACACAAGGACACGGAGACACAGAGACACAGAGACACAGAGACACTAGGACACGGAGACACAGAGACACAGAGACACAGAGACACTTGGACACGGAGACACTGAGACACTAGGACACGGAGACACAGAGACACAGAGACACTAGGACACAGAGACACAGAGACACAGAGACACAAGGACACGGAGACACAGAGACACAGAGACACAGAGACACTAGGACACGGAGACACAGAGACACAGAGACACAGAGACACTAGGACACGGAGACACTGAGACACTAGGACACGGAGACACAGAGACACAAGGACACAGAGACACGGAGACACAGAGACACAAGGACACGGAGACACAGAGACACAGAGACACAGAGACACTAGGACACGGAGACACAGAGACACAGAGACACAGAGACACTAGGACACGGAGACACTGAGACACTAGGACACGGAGACACAGAGACACAGAGACACTAGGACACAGAGACACAGAGACACAGAGACACTTGGACACGGAGACACTGAGACACTAGGACACGGAGACACAGAGACACAGAGACACTAGGACACAGAGACACGGAGACACAGAGACACAAGGACACGGAGACACAGAGACACAGAGACACAGAGACACTAGGACACGGAGACACAGAGACACAGAGACACAGAGACACTAGGACACGGAGACACAGAGACACAGAGACACAGAGACACTAGGACAAGGAGACACAGAGACACAGAGACACTAGGACACAGAGACACGGAGACACAGAGACACAAGGACACGGAGACACAGAGACACAGAGACACAGAGACACTAGGACACGGAGACACAGAGACACAGAGACACAGAGACACAAGGACACGGAGACACAGAGACACAGAGACACAGAGACACTAGGACACGGAGACACAGAGACACAGAGACACAGAGACACTAGGACACGGAGACACAGAGACACAGAGACACTAGGACACAGAGACACGGAGACACAGAGACACAAGGACACGGAGACACAGAGACACAGAGACACAGAGACACTAGGACACGGAGACACAGAGACACAGAGACACAGAGACACTAGGACACGGAGACACAGAGACACAGAGACACAGAGACACAGAGACACTAGGACACAGAGACACTAGGACACGGAGATACGGAGACACAGAGACACTAGGACACAGAGACACGGAGACACAGAGACACAGGGACACGGAGACTCGGAGACACAGAGACACTAGGACACGGAGACTCGGAGACACAGAGACACAGAGACACTAAGGACACAGAGACACAGAGATACAGAGACACAGAGACACTAGGGCACGGAAACACAGAGACACAGAGACACTAGGATACGGAGACACGGAGACACAGAGACACAGAGACACTAGGACACGGAGACACGGAGACACAGAGACACAGAGATACAGAGACACTAGGACACGGAGATACGGAGACACAGAGACACTAGGACACGGAGACACGGAGACACAGAGACACAGGGACACGGAGACTCGCAGACACAGGGACACTAGGACACGGAGACTCGGAGACACAGAGACACAGAGACACTAAGGACACAGAGACACAGAGATACAGAGACACAGAGACACTAGGACACGGAAACACAGAGACACAGAGACACTCGGATACGGAGACACGGAGACACAGAGACACAGAGACACTGAGACACAGAGACACAGAGACACAGAGACACAGAGACACAGAGACACAGAGACACAGAGACACAGAGACACTGAGACACAGAGACACAGAGACACAGAGACACAGAGACACTAGGACACGGAGACACGGAGACACAGAGACACAAGGACACGGAGACACAGAGACACAGAGACACAGAGACACTAGGACACGGAGACACAGAGACACAGAGACACAGAGACACAGAGACACTAGGACACGGAGACACAGAGACACAGAGACACAGAGACACAGAGACACTAGGACACAGAGACACTAGGACACGGAGATACGGAGACACATAGACACTAGAGCACGGAGACACGGAGACACAGAGACACAGGGACACGGAGACTCGGAGACACAGAGACACTAGGACACGGAGACTCGGAGACACAGAGACACAGAGACACTAGGACACGGAGACTCGGAGACACAGAGACACAGAGACACTAAGGACACAGAGACACAGAGATACAGAGACACAGAGACACTAGGACACGGAGACACGGAGACACTAGGACACGGAGACACGGAGACACAGAGACACAGAGATACAGAGACACTAGGACACGGAGATACGGAGATACAGAGACACTAGGACACGGAGACACGGAGACACAGAGACACAGAGACACTAGGACACGGAGACACGGAGACACAGAGACACTAGGACACGGAGACACGAAGATACAGAGACACTAGGACACGGAGACTCGGAGACACAGAGACACTAGGACACGGAGACTCGGAGACATAGAGACACAGAGACACTAAGGTCAGAGAGACACAGAGATACAGAGACACAGAGACACTAGGACACGGAAACACAGAGACACAGAGACACTAGGACACGGAAACACAGAGACACAGAGACACAGAGACACTGAGACACGGAGACACAGAGACACTAGGACACGGAGACACGGAGACACAGAGACACTAGGACACGGAGACACGGAGACACAGAGACACTAGGACACGGAGACACAGAGACACAGAGACACTAGGATACGGAGACACGGAGACACAGAGACACAGAGACACAGAGACACTAGGACACGGAGACACGGAGACACAGAGACACTAGGATACGGAGACACGGAGACACAGAGACACAGAGACACAGAGACACTGAGACACGGAGACACAGAGACACTAGGACACGGAGACACGGAGACACAGAGACACTAGGACACGGAGACACAGAGACACTAGGACACGGAGACACGGAGACACAGAGACACAGAGATACAGAGACACAGAGACACTAAGGACACAGAGACACAGAGACACTAGGACACAGAAACACAGAGACACAGAGACACTAGGACACGGAGACACGGAGACACAGAGACACTAGGACACGGAGACACAGAGACACTAGGACACAGAGACACGGAGACACAGAGACACAGAGATACAGAGACACAGAGACACTAAGGACACAGAGACACAGAGACACTAGGACACGGAAACACAGAGACACAGAGACACTAGGATACGGAGACACGGAGACACAGAGACACAGAGACACGGAGACACAGAGACACTAGGACACAGAGACACTGAGACACAGAGACACTAGGACACGGAGACACGGAGACACAGAGACACTAGGACACGGAGACACGGAGACACAGAGACAATAGGACACGGAGACTCGGAGACACAGAGACACAGAGACACAAGGACACAGAGACACAGAGACACAGAGACACTAGGACACGGAGACACGGAGACACAGAGATACTTGGACACGGAGACTCGGAGACACAGAGACACAGAGACACAGAGACACTAGGACACGGAGACACAGAGACACTAGTACACGGAGACACAGAGACACTAGGACACGGAGACACAGAGACACTACGACACAGAGACACTAGGACACGGAGACACTAGGACACGGAGCCACAGAGACACTAGGACACGGAGACACAGAGACACAGAGACACGGAGACACTTGGACACGGAGACACAGAGACACTAGGACACGGAGACACGGAGACACTAGGACACGGAGACACAGAGACACAGAGACACAAAGACACTAGTACACGGAGACACAGAGACACTAGGACACGGAGACACAGAGACACTACGACACAGAGACACTAGGACACGGAGACACTAGGACACGGAGCCACAGAGACACTAGGACACGGAGACACAGAGACACAGAGACACGGAGACACTTGGACACGGAGACACAGAGACACTAGGACACGGAGACACGGAGACACTAGGACACGGAGACACAGAGACACAGAGACACAAAGACACTAGGACACGGAGACACAGAGACACAGAGACACGGAGACACTAGGACACGGAGACACAGAGACACAGAGACACGGAGACACTAGGACACGGAGACACAGAGACACTAGGACACGGAGACACGGAGACACTAGGACACGGAGACACAGAGACACAGAGACACTAGGACACGGAGACACAGAGACACAGAGACAGAGACACTAGGACACGGAGACACAGAGACACAGAGACACGGAGACACTAGGACACGGAGACACAGAGACACTAGGACACGGAGACACGGAGACACTAGGACACGGAGACACAGAGACACAGAGACACAGAGACACTAGGACACGGAGACACAGAGACACAGAGACACTAGGACACGGAGACACAGAGACACAGAGACACAGAGACACTAGGACACGGAGACACGGAGACACTAGGACACGGAGACACAGAGACACAGAGACACAGAGACACTAGGACACGGAGACACAGAGACACAGAGACACTAGGACACGGAGACACAGAGACACAGAGACACAGAGACACTAGGACACGGAGACACAGAGACACTAGGACACGGAGACACGGAGACACTAGGACACGGAGACACGGAGACACTAGGACACGGAGACACAGAGACACAGAGACACAGAGACACTAGGACACGGAGACACAGAGACACAGAGACACTAGGACACGGAGACACAGAGACACAGAGACACAGAGACACTAGGACACGGAGACACAGAGACACTAGGACACGGAGACACGGAGACACAGAGACACAGAGACACTAGGACACGGAGACACAGAGACACTAGGACACGGAGACACAGAGACACAGAGACACAGAGACACTAGGACACGGAGACACAGAGACACAGAGACACTAGGACACAGAGACACTAGGACACGGAGACACTAGGACACGGAGACACAGAGACACTAGGACACGGAGACACAGAGACACAGAGACACGGAGACACTAGGACACGGAGACACAGAGACACGAGGACACGGAGACACGGAGACACTAGGACACGGAGACACAGAGACACAGAGACACTAGGACACGGAGACACAGAGACACAGAGACACGGAGACACTAGGACACGGAGACACAGAGACACTAGGACACGGAGACACAGAGACACTAGGACACGGAGACACGGAGACACTAGGACACGGAGACACGGAGACACGAGGACACAGAGACACAGAAACACTAGGACACGGAGACACTAGGACACGGAGACACAGAGACACTAGGACACGGAGACACGGAGACACTAGGACACGGAGACACAGAGACACAGAGACACTAGGACACGGAGACACAGAGACACGAGGACGCAGAGACACAGAGACACTAGGACACGGAGACACAGAGACACAGAGACACAGAGACACAGAGACACTAGGACACAGAGACACAGAGACACTAGGACACGGAGACACAGAGACACTAGGACACAGAGACACAGAGACACTAGGACACGGAGACACAGAGACACTAGGACACAGAGACACAGAGACACTAGGACACAGAGACACAGAAACACTAGGACACGGAGACACAGAGACACAGAGACACTAGGACACGGAGACACAGAGACACGGAGACACAGAGACACAGAGACACAGAGACACTAGGACACGGAGACACAGAGACACGAGGACGCAGAGACACAGAGACACTAGGACACGGAGACACAGAGACACTAGGACACAGAGACACAGAGACACTAGGACACAGAGACACAGAGACACTAGGACACAGAGACACAGAGACACTAGGACACGGAGACACAGAGACACTAGGACACAGAGACACAGAGACACTAGGACACAGAGACACAGAAACACTAGGACACGGAGACACAGAGACACAGAGACACTAGGACACGGAGACACAGAGACACGGAGACACAGAGACACAGAGACACAGAGACACTAGGACACGGAGACACAGAGACACGAGGACGCAGAGACACAGAGACACTAGGACACGGAGACACAGAGACACTAGGACACAGAGACACAGAGACACTAGGACACAGAGACACAGAGACACTAGGACACGGAGACACAGAGACACTAGGACACAGAGACACAGAGACACTAGGACACAGAGACACAGAAACACTAGGACACGGAGACACAGAGACACAGAGACACAGAGACACAGAGACACAGAGACACTAGGACACAGAGACACAGAGACACAGAGACACTAGGACACAGAGACACAGAGACACTAGGACACAGAGACACAGAAACACTAGGACACGGAGACACAGAGACACAGAGACACTAGGACACGGAGACACAGAGACACAGAGACACAGAGACACTAGGACACGGAGACACAGAGACACAGAGACACTAGGACACGGAGACACAGAGACACAGAGACACAGAGACACTAGGACACGGAGACACAGAGACACAGAGACACAGAGACACTAGGACACGGAGACACAGAGACACGGAGACACAGAGACACAGAGACACAGAGACACTAGGACACGGAGACACAGAGACACGGAGACACAGAGACACAGAGACACAGAGACACTAGGACACGGAGACACAGAGACACAGAGACACAGAGACACAGAGACACAGAGACACAGAGACACAGAGACACTAGGACACGGAGACACAGAGACACAGAGACACAGAGACACTAGGACACGGAGACACAGAGACACGGAGACACAGAGACACAGAGACACAGAGACACTAGGACACGGAGACACAGAGACACGGAGACACAGAGACACAGAGACACAGAGACACTAGGACACGGAGACACAGAGACACAGAGACACAGAGACACAGAGACACAGAGACACAGAGACACAGAGACACTAGGACACGGAGACACAGAGACACAGAGACACAGAGACACTAGGACACGGAGACACAGAGACACAGAGACACTAGGACACGGAGACACAGAGACACAGAGACACAGAGACACAGAGACACAGAGACACTAGGACACGGAGACACAGAGACACAGAGACACAGAGACACAGAGACACAGAGACACTAGGACACGGAGACACAGAGACACGGAGACACAGAGACACAGAGACACAGAGACACTAGGACACGGAGACACAGAGACACAGAGACACAGAGACACAGAGACACAGAGACACAGAGACACTAGGACACGGAGACACAGAGACACAGAGACACAGAGACACTAGGACACGGAGACACAGAGACACAGAGACACTAGGACACGGAGACACAGAGACACAGAGACACAGAGACACAGAGACACAGAGACACTAGGACACGGAGACACAGAGACACGGAGACACAGAGACACAGAGACACAGAGACACTAGGACACGGAGACACAGAGACACAGAGACACAGAGACACAGAGACACAGAGACACAGAGACACTAGGACACGGAGACACAGAGACACAGAGACACAGAGACACTAGGACACGGAGACACAGAGACACAGAGACACTAGGACACGGAGACACAGAGACACAGAGACACAGAGACACAGAGACACAGAGACACTAGGACACGGAGACACAGAGACACAGAGACACAGAGACACAGAGACACAGAGACACTAGGACACGGAGACACAGAGACACGGAGACACAGAGACACAGAGACACAGAGACACTAGGACACGGAGACACAGAGACACAGAGACACAGAGACACAGAGACACAGAGACACAGAGACACTAGGACACGGAGACACAGAGACACAGAGACACAGAGACACTAGGACACGGAGACACAGAGACACAGAGACACTAGGACACGGAGACACAGAGACACAGAGACACAGAGACACAGAGACACAGAGACACTAGGACACGGAGACACAGAGACACAGAGACACAGAGACACAGAGACACAGAGACACAGAGACACTAGGACACGGAGACACAGAGACACAGAGACACAGAGACACAGAGACACTGGGACACGGAGACACAGAGACACTAGGACACGGAGACACAGAGACACAGAGACACAGAGACACAGAGACACAGAGACACAGAGACACAGAGACACTAGGACACGGAGACACAGAGACACAGAGACACAGAGACACTAGGACACGGAGACACAGAGACACAGAGACACTAGGACACGGAGACACAGAGACACAGAGACACAGAGACACAGAGACACAGAGACACTAGGACACGGAGACACAGAGACACAGAGACACAGAGACACAGAGACACAGAGACACTAGGACACGGAGACACAGAGACACAGAGACACAGAGACACAGAGACACTGGGACACGGAGACACAGAGACACTAGGACACGGAGACACAGAGACACAGAGACACAGAGACACAGAGACACAGAGACACAGAGACACAGAGACACTAGGACACGGAGACACAGAGACACAGAGACACAGAGACACTAGGACACGGAGACACAGAGACACAGAGACACTAGGACACGGAGACACAGAGACACAGAGACACAGAGACACAGAGACACAGAGACACTAGGACACGGAGACACAGAGACACAGAGACACAGAGACACAGAGACACAGAGACACTAGGACACGGAGACACAGAGACACAGAGACACAGAGACACAGAGACACTGGGACACGGAGACACAGAGACACTAGGACACGGAGACACAGACACACAGAGACACAGAGACACAGAGACACAGAGACACAGAGACACAGAGACACAGAGACACTAGGACACGGAGACACAGAGACACAGAGACACAGAGACACAGAGACACTGGGACACGGAGACACAGAGACACTAGGACACGGAGACACAGAGACACAGAGACACAGAGACACAGAGACACAGAGACACAGAGACACAGAGACACTAGGACACGGAGACACAGAGACACAGAGACACAGAGACACTAGGACACGGAGACACAGAGACACAGAGACACTAGGACACGGAGACACAGAGACACAGAGACACAGAGACACAGAGACACAGAGACACTAGGACACGGAGACACAGAGACACAGAGACACAGAGACACAGAGACACAGAGACACTAGGACACGGAGACACAGAGACACAGAGACACAGAGACACAGAGACACTGGGACACGGAGACACAGAGACACTAGGACACGGAGACACAGACACACAGAGACACAGAGACACAGAGACACAGAGACACAGAGACACTAGGACACGGAGACACAGAGACACAGAGACACAGAGACACAGAGACACTAGGACACGGAGACACAGAGACACGGAGACACAGAGACACAGAGACACAGAGACACTAGGACACGGAGACACAGAGACACAGAGACACAGAGACACAGAGACACAGAGACACAGAGACACAGAGACACTAGGACACGGAGACACAGAGACACAGAGACACAGAGACACTAGGACACGGAGACACAGAGACACAGAGACACAGAGACACAGAGACACAGAGACACTAGGACACGGAGACACAGAGACACGGAGACACAGAGACACAGAGACACAGAGACACTAGGACACGGAGACACAGAGACACAGAGACACAGAGACACAGAGACACAGAGACACAGAGACACAGAGACACTAGGACACGGAGACACAGAGACACAGAGACACAGAGACACTAGGACACGGAGACACAGAGACACAGAGACACTAGGACACGGAGACACAGAGACACAGAGACACAGAGACACAGAGACACAGAGACACTAGGACACGGAGACACAGAGACACAGAGACACAGAGACACAGAGACACAGAGACACTAGGACACGGAGACACAGAGACACAGAGACACAGAGACACAGAGACACTGGGACACGGAGACACAGAGACACTAGGACACGGAGACACAGACACACAGAGACACAGAGACACAGAGACACAGAGACACAGAGACACTAGGACACGGAGACACAGAGACACAGAGACACAGAGACACAGAGACACTAGGACACGGAGACACAGAGACACGGAGACACAGAGACACAGAGACACAGAGACACTAGGACACGGAGACACAGAGACACAGAGACACAGAGACACAGAGACACAGAGACACAGAGACACAGAGACACTAGGACACAGAGACACAGAGACACAGAGACACAGAGACACTAGGACACGGAGACACAGAGACACAGAGACACAGAGACACAGAGACACAGAGACACTAGGACACGGAGACACAGAGACACAGAGACACAGAGACACAGAGACACAGAGACACAGAGACACAGAGACACTAGGACACGGAGACACAGAGACACAGAGACACAGAGACACTAGGACACGGAGACACAGAGACACAGAGACACAGAGACACAGAGACACTAGGACACGGAGACACAGAGACACAGAGACACAGAGACACAGAGACACAGAGACACTAGGACACGGAGACACAGAGACACAGAGACACAGAGACACAGAGACACTGGGACACGGAGACACAGAGACACTAGGACACGGAGACACAGACACACAGAGACACAGAGACACAGAGACACAGAGACACAGAGACACAGAGACACAGAGACACAGAGACACTGGGACACGGAGACACAGAGACACTAGGACACGGAGACACAGACACACAGAGACACAGAGACACAGAGACACAGAGACACAGAGACACTAGGACACGGAGACACAGAGACACAGAGACACAGAGACACAGAGACACAGAGACACTAGGACACAGAGACACTAGGACACGGAGACACAGAGACACAGAGACACTAGGACACGGAGACACAGAGACACAGAGACACAGAGACACAGAGACACAGAGACACTAGGACACGGAGACACAGAGACACTAGGACACGGAGACACAGAGACACAGAGACACAGAGACACAGAGACACAGAGACACTAGGACACGGAGACACAGAGACACAGAGACACAGAGACACAGAGACACTAGGACACAGAGACACTAGGACACGGAGACACAGAGACACAGAGACACAGAGACACAGAGACACAGAGACACTAGGACACGGAGACACAGAGACACAGAGACACGGAGACACAGAGACACAGAGACACTAGGACACGGAGACACGGAGACACAGAGACACAGAGACACAGAGACACAGAGACACAGAGACACTAGGACACGGAGACACAGAGACACTAGGACACGGAGACACAGAGACACAGAGACACAGAGACACAGAGACACAGAGACACTAGGACACAGAGACACTAGGACACGGAGACACAGAGACACAGAGACACAGAGACACAGAGACACAGAGACACTAGGACACGGAGACACAGAGACACAGAGACACGGAGACACAGAGACACAGAGACACTAGGACACGGAGACACAGAGACACAGAGACACAGAGACACAGAGACACAGAGACACAGAGACACTAGGACACGGAGACACAGAGACACAGAGACACAGAGACACAGAGACACAGAGACACTAGGACACGGAGACACTAGGACACGGAGACACAGAGACACAGAGACACAGAGACACAGAGACACAGAGACACTAGGACACAGAGACACTAGGACACGGAGACACAGAGACACAGAGACACAGAGACACAGAGACACAGAGACACTAGGACACGGAGACACAGAGACACAGAGACACGGAGACACAGAGACACAGAGACACTAGGACACGGAGACACAGAGACACTAGGACACGGAGACACAGAGACACAGAGACACAGAGACACAGAGACACAGAGACACTAGGACACGGAGACACAGAGACACAGAGACACAGAGACACAGAGACACAGAGACACTAGGACACAGAGACACTAGGACACGGAGACACAGAGACACAGAGACACAGAGACACAGAGACACAGAGACACTAGGACACGGAGACACAGAGACACAGAGACACAGAGACACAGAGACACAGAGACACTATGACACGGAGACACAGAGACACAGAGACACAGAGACACAGAGACACTAGGACACGGAGACACAGAGACACAGAGACACAGAGACACAGAGACACAGAGACACTAGGACACAGAGACACTAGGACACGGAGACACAGAGACACAGAGACACTAGGACACGGAGACACAGAGACACTAGGACACAGAGACACAGAGACACAGAGACACAGAGACACAGAGACACTAGGACACGGAGACACAGAGACACAGAGACACAGAGACACAGAGACACAGAGACACTAGGACACAGAGACACTAGGACACGGAGACACAGAGACACAGAGACACAGAGACACAGAGACACAGAGACACTAGGACACGGAGACACAGAGACACAGAGACACAGAGACACAGAGACACAGAGACACTATGACACGGAGACACAGAGACACAGAGACACAGAGACACTAGGACACGGAGACACAGAGACACAGAGACACAGAGACACAGAGACACAGAGACACAGAGACACTAGGACACAGAGACACAGAGACACTAGGACACAGAGACACAGAGACACAGAGACACAGAGACACAGAGACACTAGGACACGGAGACACAGAGACACAGAGACACAGAGACACAGAGACACAGAGACACTAGGACACAGAGACACTAGGACACGGAGACACAGAGACACAGAGACACAGAGACACAGAGACACAGAGACACTAGGACACGGAGACACAGAGACACAGAGACACAGAGACACAGAGACACAGAGACACTATGACACGGAGACACAGAGACACAGAGACACAGAGACACTAGGACACGGAGACACAGAGACACAGAGACACAGAGACACAGAGACACAGAGACACAGAGACACTAGGACACAGAGACACTAGGACACGGAGACACAGAGACACAGAGACACAGAGACACAGAGACACAGAGACACTAGGACACGGAGACACAGAGACACAGAGACACAGAGACACAGAGACACAGAGACACTATGACACGGAGACACAGAGACACAGAGACACAGAGACACAGAGACACTAGGACACGGAGACACAGAGACACTAGGACACGGAGACACAGAGACACAGAGACACAGAGACACAGAGACACTAGGACACAGAGACACAGAGACACAGAGACACAGAGACACAGAGACACTAGGACACGGAGACACAGAGACACTAGGACACGGAGACACAGAGACACAGAGACACTAGGACACGGAGACACAGAGACACGGAGACACAGAGACACAGAGACACAGAGACACTAGGACATGGAGACACAGAGACACGGAGACACAGAGACACAGAGACACAGAGACACTAGGACACGGAGACACAGAGACACAGAGACACAGAGACACAGAGACACAGAGACACAGAGACACTAGGACACGGAGACACTAGGACACGGAGACACAGAGACACAGAGACACAGAGACACAGAGACACTAGGACACGGAGACACAGAGACACAGAGACACTAGGACACGGAGACACAGAGACACAGAGACACAGAGACACTAGGACACGGAGACACAGAGACACAGAGACACAGAGACACAGAGACACTAGGACACGGAGACACAGAGACACAGAGACACAGAGACACAGAGACACAGAGACACTAGGACACGGAGACACAGAGACACAGAGACACAGAGACACAGAGACACAGAGACACAGAGACACTAGGACACGGAGACACAGAGACACAGAGACACAGAGACACAGAGACACTAGGACACGGAGACACAGAGACACAGAGACACAGAGACACAGAGACACAGAGACACAGAGACACTAGGACACGGAGACACAGAGACACAGAGACACAGAGACACAGAGACACAGAGACACTAGGACACGGAGACACGGAGACACTAGGACACGGAGACACAGAGACACAGAGACACAGAGACACAGAGACACTAGGACACGGAGACACAGAGACACAGAGACACAGAGACACAGAGACACAGAGACACAGAGACACTAGGACACGGAGACACAGAGACACAGAGACACAGAGACACAGAGACACAGAGACACAGAGACACAGAGACACTAGGACACGGAGACACAGAGACACAGAGACACAGAGACACTAGGACACGGAGACACAGAGACACAGAGACACAGAGACACAGAGACACTAGGACACGGAGACACAGAGACACAGAGACACAGAGACACAGAGACACAGAGACACAGAGACACTAGGACACGGAGACACAGAGACACAGAGACACAGAGACACAGAGACACAGAGACACTAGGACACGGAGACACGGAGACACTAGGACACGGAGACACAGAGACACAGAGACACAGAGACACAGAGACACTAGGACACGGAGACACAGAGACACAGAGACACAGAGACACAGAGACACAGAGACACAGAGACACTAGGACACGGAGACACAGAGACACAGAGACACAGAGACACAGAGACACAGAGACACAGAGACACAGAGACACTAGGACACGGAGACACAGAGACACAGAGACACAGAGACACTAGGACACGGAGACACAGAGACACAGAGACACAGAGACACAGAGACACTAGGACACGGAGACACAGAGACACAGAGACACAGAGACACAGAGACACAGAGACACAGAGACACTAGGACACGGAGACACAGAGACACAGAGACACAGAGACACAGAGACACAGAGACACTAGGACACGGAGACACGGAGACACTAGGACACGGAGACACAGAGACACAGAGACACAGAGACACAGAGACACTAGGACACGGAGACACAGAGACACAGAGACACAGAGACACAGAGACACAGAGACACAGAGACACTAGGACACGGAGACACAGAGACACAGAGACACAGAGACACAGAGACACAGAGACACAGAGACACAGAGACACTAGGACACGGAGACACAGAGACACAGAGACACAGAGACACAGAGACACAGAGACACTAGGACACGGAGACACGGAGACACTAGGACACGGAGACACAGAGACACAGAGACACAGAGACACAGAGACACAGAGACACAGAGACACAGAGACACTAGGACACGGAGACACAGAGACACAGAGACACAGAGACACAGAGACACAGAGACACTAGGACACGGAGACACGGAGACACTAGGACACGGAGACACAGAGACACAGAGACACAGAGACACAGAGACACTAGGACACGGAGACACAGAGACACAGAGACACAGAGACACAGAGACACAGAGACACAGAGACACTAGGACACGGAGACACAGAGACACAGAGACACAGAGACACAGAGACACAGAGACACTAGGACACGGAGACACGGAGACACTAGGACACGGAGACACAGAGACACAGAGACACAGAGACACAGAGACACTAGGACACGGAGACACAGAGACACTAGGACACGGAGACACGGAGACACTAGGACACGGAGACACAGAGACACAGAGACACAGAGACACTAGGACACGGAGACACAGAGACACAGAGACACTAGGACACGGAGACACAGAGACACAGAGACACAGAGACACTAGGACACGGAGACACGGAGACACTAGGACACGGAGACACAGAGACACAGAGACACAGAGACACTAGGACACGGAGACACAGAGACACAGAGACACTAGGACACGGAGACACAGAGACACAGAGACACAGAGACACTAGGACACGGAGACACAGAGACACTAGGACACGGAGACACGGAGACACTAGGACACGGAGACACGGAGACACTAGGACACGGAGACACAGAGACACAGAGACACAGAGACACTAGGACACGGAGACACAGAGACACAGAGACACTAGGACACGGAGACACAGAGACACAGAGACACAGAGACACTAGGACACGGAGACACGGAGACACTAGGACACGGAGACACAGAGACACAGAGACACAGAGACACTAGGACACGGAGACACAGAGACACAGAGACACTAGGACACGGAGACACAGAGACACAGAGACACAGAGACACTAGGACACGGAGACACAGAGACACTAGGACACGGAGACACGGAGACACTAGGACACGGAGACACGGAGACACTAGGACACGGAGACACAGAGACACAGAGACACAGAGACACTAGGACACGGAGACACAGAGACACAGAGACACTAGGACACGGAGACACAGAGACACAGAGACACAGAGACACTAGGACACGGAGACACAGAGACACTAGGACACGGAGACACGGAGACACAGAGACACAGAGACACTAGGACACGGAGACACAGAGACACTAGGACACGGAGACACAGAGACACAGAGACACAGAGACACTAGGACACGGAGACACAGAGACACAGAGACACTAGGACACAGAGACACTAGGACACGGAGACACTAGGACACGGAGACACAGAGACACTAGGACACGGAGACACAGAGACACAGAGACACGGAGACACTAGGACACGGAGACACAGAGACACGAGGACACGGAGACACGGAGACACTAGGACACGGAGACACAGAGACACAGAGACACTAGGACACGGAGACACAGAGACACAGAGACACGGAGACACTAGGACACGGAGACACAGAGACACTAGGACACGGAGACACAGAGACACTAGGACACGGAGACACGGAGACACTAGGACACGGAGACACGGAGACACGAGGACACAGAGACACAGAAACACTAGGACACGGAGACACTAGGACACGGAGACACAGAGACACTAGGACACGGAGACACGGAGACACTAGGACACGGAGACACAGAGACACAGAGACACTAGGACACGGAGACACAGAGACACGAGGACGCAGAGACACAGAGACACTAGGACACGGAGACACAGAGACACTAGGACACAGAGACACAGAGACACTAGGACACAGAGACACAGAGACACTAGGACACGGAGACACAGAGACACTAGGACACAGAGACACAGAGACACTAGGACACGGAGACACAGAGACACTAGGACACAGAGACACAGAGACACTAGGACACAGAGACACAGAGACACTAGGACACGGAGACACAGAGACACAGAGACACTAGGACACGGAGACACAGAGACACGGAGACACAGAGACACAGAGACACAGAGACACTAGGACACGGAGACACAGAGACACGAGGACGCAGAGACACAGAGACACTAGGACACGGAGACACAGAGACACTAGGACACAGAGACACAGAGACACTAGGACACAGAGACACAGAGACACTAGGACACAGAGACACAGAGACACTAGGACACGGAGACACAGAGACACTAGGACACAGAGACACAGAGACACTAGGACACAGAGACACAGAAACACTAGGACACGGAGACACAGAGACACAGAGACACTAGGACACGGAGACACAGAGACACTAGGACACAGAGACACAGAAACACTAGGACACGGAGACACAGAGACACAGAGACACTAGGACACGGAGACACAGAGACACGGAGACACAGAGACACAGAGACACAGAGACACTAGGACACGGAGACACAGAGACACGAGGACGCAGAGACACAGAGACACTAGGACACGGAGACACAGAGACACTAGGACACAGAGACACAGAGACACTAGGACACAGAGACACAGAGACACTAGGACACGGAGACACAGAGACACTAGGACACAGAGACACAGAGACACAGAGACACAGAGACACAGAGACACAGAGACACTAGGACACAGAGACACAGAGACACAGAGACACTAGGACACAGAGACACAGAGACACTAGGACACAGAGACACAGAAACACTAGGACACGGAGACACAGAGACACAGAGACACTAGGACACGGAGACACAGAGACACAGAGACACAGAGACACTAGGACACGGAGACACAGAGACACAGAGACACTAGGACACGGAGACACAGAGACACAGAGACACAGAGACACTAGGACACGGAGACACAGAGACACAGAGACACAGAGACACTAGGACACGGAGACACGGAGACACGGAGACACAGAGACACAGAGACACAGAGACACTAGGACACGGAGACACAGAGACACGGAGACACAGAGACACAGAGACACAGAGACACTAGGACACGGAGACACAGAGACACAGAGACACAGAGACACAGAGACACAGAGACACAGAGACACAGAGACACTAGGACACGGAGACACAGAGACACAGAGACACAGAGACACTAGGACACGGAGACACAGAGACACAGAGACACAGAGACACTAGGACACGGAGACACAGAGACACAGAGACACAGAGACACAGAGACACAGAGACACTAGGACACGGAGACACAGAGACACAGAGACACAGAGACACAGAGACACAGAGACACTAGGACACGGAGACACAGAGACACTAGGACACAGAGACACAGAGACACTAGGACACGGAGACACAGAGACACTAGGACACAGAGACACAGAGACACAGAGACACAGAGACACAGAGACACAGAGACACTAGGACACAGAGACACAGAGACACAGAGACACTAGGACACAGAGACACAGAGACACTAGGACACAGAGACACAGAGACACTAGGACACGGAGACACAGAGACACAGAGACACTAGGACACGGAGACACAGAGACACAGAGACACAGAGACACTAGGACACGGAGACACAGAGACACAGAGACACTAGGACACGGAGACACAGAGACACAGAGACACAGAGACACTAGGACACGGAGACACAGAGACACAGAGACACAGAGACACTAGGACACGGAGACACGGAGACACGGAGACACAGAGACACAGAGACACAGAGACACTAGGACACGGAGACACAGAGACACAGAGACACTAGGACACGGAGACACAGAGACACAGAGACACAGAGACACTAGGACACGGAGACACAGAGACACAGAGACACAGAGACACTAGGACACGGAGACACAGAGACACGGAGACACAGAGACACAGAGACACAGAGACACTAGGACACGGAGACACAGAGACACGGAGACACAGAGACACAGAGACACAGAGACACTAGGACACGGAGACACAGAGACACAGAGACACAGAGACACAGAGACACAGAGACACAGAGACACAGAGACACTAGGACACGGAGACACAGAGACACAGAGACACAGAGACACTAGGACACGGAGACACAGAGACACAGAGACACTAGGACACGGAGACACAGAGACACAGAGACACAGAGACACAGAGACACAGAGACACTAGGACACGGAGACACAGAGACACAGAGACACAGAGACACAGAGACACAGAGACACTAGGACACGGAGACACAGAGACACGGAGACACAGAGACACAGAGACACAGAGACACTAGGACACGGAGACACAGAGACACAGAGACACAGAGACACAGAGACACAGAGACACAGAGACACAGAGACACTAGGACACGGAGACACAGAGACACAGAGACACAGAGACACTAGGACACGGAGACACAGAGACACAGAGACACTAGGACACGGAGACACAGAGACACAGAGACACAGAGACACAGAGACACAGAGACACTAGGACACGGAGACACAGAGACACAGAGACACAGAGACACAGAGACACAGAGACACTAGGACACGGAGACACAGAGACACAGAGACACAGAGACACAGAGACACTAAGGACACAGAGACACAGAGACACTAGGACACGGAGACACAGAGACACAGAGACACAGAGACACAGAGACACAGAGACACTAGGACACGGAGACACAGAGACACAGAGACACAGAGACACAGAGACACAGAGACACTAGGACACGGAGACACAGAGACACGGAGACACAGAGACACAGAGACACAGAGACACTAGGACACGGAGACACAGAGACACAGAGACACAGAGACACAGAGACACAGAGACACAGAGACACAGAGACACTAGGACACGGAGACACAGAGACACAGAGACACAGAGACACTAGGACACGGAGACACAGAGACACAGAGACACTAGGACACGGAGACACAGAGACACAGAGACACAGAGACACAGAGACACAGAGACACTAGGACACGGAGACACAGAGACACAGAGACACAGAGACACAGAGACACAGAGACACTAGGACACGGAGACACAGAGACACAGAGACACAGAGACACAGAGACACTGGGACACGGAGACACAGAGACACTAGGACACGGAGACACAGACACACAGAGACACAGAGACACAGAGACACAGAGACACAGAGACACTAGGACACGGAGACACAGAGACACAGAGACACAGAGACACAGAGACACTAGGACACGGAGACACAGAGACACGGAGACACAGAGACACAGAGACACAGAGACACTAGGACACGGAGACACAGAGACACAGAGACACAGAGACACAGAGACACAGAGACACTAGGACACGGAGACACAGAGACACAGAGACACAGAGACACAGAGACACTAGGACACGGAGACACAGAGACACAGAGACACAGAGACACAGAGACACAGAGACACTAGGACACGGAGACACAGAGACACAGAGACACAGAGACACAGAGACACAGAGACACTAGGACACGGAGACACAGAGACACAGAGACACAGAGACACAGAGACACTAGGACACGGAGACACAGAGACACAGAGACACAGAGACACAGAGACACAGAGACACTAGGACACGGAGACACAGAGACACAGAGACACAGAGACACAGAGACACAGAGACACTAGGACACGGAGACACAGAGACACAGAGACACAGAGACACAGAGACACTGGACACGGAGACACAGAGACACTAGGACACGGAGACACAGAGACACAGAGACACAGAGACACAGAGACACAGAGACACAGAGACACTAGGACACGGAGACACAGAGACACAGAGACACAGAGACACAGAGACACAGAGACACTAGGACACAGAGACACTAGGACACGGAGACACAGAGACACAGAGACACTAGGACACGGAGACACAGAGACACAGAGACACAGAGACACAGAGACACAGAGACACTAGGACACGGAGACACAGAGACACTAGGACACGGAGACACAGAGACACAGAGACACAGAGACACAGAGACACAGAGACACAGAGACACTAGGACACGGAGACACAGAGACACAGAGACACAGAGACACAGAGACACAGAGACACTAGGACACAGAGACACTAGGACACGGAGACACAGAGACACAGAGACACAGAGACACAGAGACACAGAGACACTAGGACACGAGACACAGAGACACAGAGACACAGAGACACAGAGACACAGAGACACTAGGACACGGAGACACAGAGACACAGAGACACAGAGACACAGAGACACAGAGACACTAGGACACGGAGACACAGAGACACTAGGACACGGAGACACAGAGACACTAGGACACGGAGACACAGAGACACAGAGACACAGAGACACTAGGACACGGAGACACAGAGACACAGAGACACAGAGACACAGAGACACAGAGACACTAGGACACGGAGACACAGAGACACAGAGACACAGAGACACAGAGACACTAGGACACGGAGACACAGAGACACAGAGACACTAGGACACGGAGACACAGAGACACAGAGACACAGAGACACAGAGACACAGAGACACAGAGACACTAGGACACGGAGACACAGAGACACAGAGACACAGAGACACAGAGACACAGAGACACAGAGACACAGAGACACAGAGACACAGAGACACAGAGACACAGAGACACTAGGACACGGAGACACAGAGACACAGAGACACAGAGACACTAGGACACGGAGACACAGAGACACAGAGACACAGAGACACAGAGACACAGAGACACTAGGACACGGAGACACAGAGACACAGAGACACAGAGACACAGAGACACAGAGACACAGAGACACAGAGACACTAGGACACGGAGACACAGAGACACAGAGACACAGAGACACAGAGACACAGAGACACGGAGACACAGAGACACAGAGACACAGAGACACTAGGACACGGAGACACAGAGACACAGAGACACAGAGACACAGAGACACAGAGACACAGAGACACTAGGACACGAGACACAGAGACACAGAGACACAGAGACACAGAGACACAGAGACACAGAGACACTAGGACACGGAGACACAGAGACACAGAGACACAGAGACACTAGGACACGGAGACACAGAGACACAGAGACACAGAGACACTAGGACACGGAGACACAGAGACACAGAGACACAGAGACACAGAGACACAGAGACACAGAGACACAGAGACACTAGGACACGGAGACACAGAGACACAGAGACACAGAGACACAGAGACACAGAGACACAGAGACACAGAGACACAGAGACACAGAGACACTAGGACACGGAGACACAGAGACACAGAGACACAGAGACACAGAGACACAGAGACACAGAGACACTAGGACACGGAGACACAGAGACACAGAGACACAGAGACACAGAGACACAGAGACACAGAGACACAGAGACACAGAGACACAGAGACACTAGGACACGGAGACACAGAGACACAGAGACACAGAGACACTAGGACACGGAGACACAGAGACACAGAGACACAGAGACACTAGGACACGGAGACACAGAGACACAGAGACACAGAGACACAGAGACACAGAGACACTAGGACACGGAGACACAGAGACACAGAGACACAGAGACACTAGGACACGGAGACACAGAGACACAGAGACACAGAGACACAGAGACACAGAGACACTAGGACACGGAGACACAGAGACACAGAGACACAGAGACACAGAGACACAGAGACACTAGGACACGGAGACACAGAGACACAGAGACACAGAGACACAGAGACACTAGGACACGGAGACACAGAGACACAGAGACACAGAGACACAGAGACACAGAGACACGGAGACACAGAGACACAGAGACACAGAGACACAGAGACACAGAGACACAGAGACACAGAGACACAGAGACACAGAGACACTAGGACACGGAGACACAGAGACACAGAGACACAGAGACACAGAGACACAGAGACACAGAGACACAGAGACACTAGGACACGGAGACACAGAGACACAGAGACACAGAGACACAGAGACACAGAGACACTAGGACACGGAGACACAGAGACACAGAGACACAGAGACACAGAGACACTAGGACACGGAGACACAGAGACACAGAGACACAGAGACACTAGGACACGGAGACACAGAGACACAGAGACACAGAGACACAGAGACACAGAGACACTAGGACACGGAGACACAGAGACACAGAGACACAGAGACACTAGGACACGGAGACACAGAGACACAGAGACACAGAGACACAGAGACACAGAGACACTAGGACACGGAGACACAGAGACACAGAGACACAGAGACACAGAGACACAGAGACACAGAGACACAGAGACACTAGGACACGGAGACACAGAGACACAGAGACACAGAGACACAGAGACACAGAGACACGGAGACACAGAGACACAGAGACACAGAGACACAGAGACACAGAGACACAGAGACACTAGGACACGGAGACACAGAGACACAGAGACACAGAGACACTAGGACACGGAGACACAGAGACACAGAGACACAGAGACACAGAGACACAGAGACACAGAGACACAGAGACACGGAGACACAGAGACACAGAGACACAGAGACACAGAGACACAGAGACACAGAGACACTAGGACACGGAGACACAGAGACACAGAGACACAGAGACACTAGGACACGGAGACACAGAGACACAGAGACACAGAGACACAGAGACACAGAGACACAGAGACACAGAGACACAGAGACACAGAGACACAGAGACACTAGGACACGGAGACACAGAGACACAGAGACACAGAGACACTAGGACACGGAGACACAGAGACACAGAGACACAGAGACACAGAGACACAGAGACACTAGGACACGGAGACACAGAGACACAGAGACACAGAGACACTAGGACACGGAGACACAGAGACACAGAGACACAGAGACACAGAGACACAGAGACACTAGGACACGGAGACACAGAGACACAGAGACACAGAGACACAGAGACACAGAGACACAGAGACACTAGGACACGGAGACACAGAGACACAGAGACACAGAGACACAGAGACACAGAGACACGGAGACACAGAGACACAGAGACACAGAGACACAGAGACACAGAGACACAGAGACACTAGGACACGGAGACACAGAGACACAGAGACACAGAGACACAGAGACACAGAGACACGGAGACACAGAGACACAGAGACACAGAGACACAGAGACACAGAGACACAGAGACACTAGGACACGGAGACACAGAGACACAGAGACACAGAGACACTAGGACACGGAGACACAGAGACACAGAGACACAGAGACACAGAGACACAGAGACACGGAGACACAGAGACACAGAGACACAGAGACACAGAGACACAGAGACACAGAGACACTAGGACACGGAGACACAGAGACACAGAGACACAGAGACACTAGGACACGGAGACACAGAGACACAGAGACACAGAGACACAGAGACACAGAGACACTAGGACACGGAGACACAGAGACACAGAGACACAGAGACACAGAGACACAGAGACACAGAGACACTAGGACACGGAGACACAGAGACACAGAGACACAGAGACACTAGGACACGGAGACACAGAGACACAGAGACACAGAGACACAGAGACACAGAGACACTAGGACACGGAGACACAGAGACACAGAGACACAGAGACACAGAGACACAGAGACACAGAGACACTAGGACACGGAGACACAGAGACACAGAGACACAGAGACACAGAGACACTAGGACACGGAGACACAGAGACACAGAGACACAGAGACACAGAGACACAGAGACACAGAGACACAGAGACACTAGGACACGGAGACACAGAGACACAGAGACACAGAGACACAGAGACACAGAGACACGGAGACACAGAGACACAGAGACACAGAGACACAGAGACACAGAGACACAGAGACACTAGGACACGGAGACACAGAGACACAGAGACACAGAGACACTAGGACACGGAGACACAGAGACACAGAGACACAGAGACACAGAGACACAGAGACACGGAGACACAGAGACACAGAGACACAGAGACACAGAGACACAGAGACACAGAGACACTAGGACACGGAGACACAGAGACACAGAGACACAGAGACACTAGGACACGGAGACACAGAGACACAGAGACACAGAGACACAGAGACACAGAGACACTAGGACACGGAGACACAGAGACACAGAGACACAGAGACACAGAGACACAGAGACACAGAGACACTAGGACACGGAGACACAGAGACACAGAGACACAGAGACACAGAGACACAGAGACACGGAGACACAGAGACACAGAGACACAGAGACACTAGGACACGGAGACACAGAGACACAGAGACACAGAGACACAGAGACACAGAGACACAGAGACACTAGGACACGGAGACACAGAGACACAGAGACACAGAGACACTAGGACACGGAGACACAGAGACACAGAGACACAGAGACACAGAGACACAGAGACACTAGGACACGGAGACACAGAGACACAGAGACACAGAGACACAGAGACACAGAGACACAGAGACACAGAGACACTAGGACACGGAGACACAGAGACACAGAGACACAGAGACACAGAGACACAGAGACACGGAGACACAGAGACACAGAGACACAGAGACACAGAGACACAGAGACACAGAGACACTAGGACACGGAGACACAGAGACACAGAGACACAGAGACACTAGGACACGGAGACACAGAGACACAGAGACACAGAGACACAGAGACACAGAGACACTAGGACACGGAGACACAGAGACACAGAGACACAGAGACACAGAGACACAGAGACACTAGGACACGGAGACACAGAGACACAGAGACACAGAGACACAGAGACACAGAGACACGGAGACACAGAGACACAGAGACACAGAGACACTAGGACACGGAGACACAGAGACACAGAGACACAGAGACACAGAGACACAGAGACACAGAGACACTAGGACACGGAGACACAGAGACACAGAGACACAGAGACACAGAGACACAGAGACACGGAGACACAGAGACACAGAGACACAGAGACACAGAGACACAGGACACAGAGACACAGAGACACAGAGACACAGAGACACAGAGACACAGAGACACAGAGACACTAGGACACGGAGACACAGAGACACAGAGACACAGAGACACAGAGACACAGAGACACAGAGACACTAGGACACGGAGACACAGAGACACAGAGACACAGAGACACTAGGACACGGAGACACAGAGACACAGAGACACAGAGAACACTAGAGACCACTGGACACGGAGACACAGAGACACAGAGACACAGAGACACTAGGACACGGAGACACAGAGACACAGAGACACAGAGACACAGAGACACTAGGACACGGAGACACAGAGACACAGAGACACAGAGACACTAGGACACGAGACACTAGGACACGGAGACACAGAGACACAGAGACACAGAGACACAGAGACACAGAGACACTAGGACACGGAGACACAGAGACACAGAGACACAGAAGGACACAGAGACACTAGGACACGGAGACACAGAGACACTAGGACACGGAGACACAGAGACACAGAGACACAGAGACACAGAGACACTAGGACACGGAGACACAGAGACACAGAGACACAGAGACACTAGGACACGGAGACACAGAGACACAGAGACACAGAGACACAGAGACACTAGGACACGGAGACACTAGGACACGGAGACACAGAGACACAGAGACACAGAGACACTAGGACACGGAGACACAGAGACACAGAGACACAGAGACACAGAGACACTAGGACACGGAGACACAGAGACACTAGGACACGGAGACACAGAGACACAGAGACACAGAGACACAGAGACACTAGGACACGGAGACACAGAGACACAGAGACACAGAGACACAGAGACACGAGACACAGAGACACAGAGACACAGAGACACAGAGACACAGAGACACTAGGACACGGAGACACAGAGACACAGAGACACAGAGACACAGAGACACAGAGACACAGAGACACAGAGACACAGAGACACTAGGACACGGAGACACAGAGACACAGAGACACAGAGACACAGAGACACAGAGACACTAGGACACGGAGACACAGAGACACAGAGACACAGAGACACAGAGACACAGAGACACAGAGACACAGAGACACAGAGACACAGAGACACTAGGACACGGAGACACAGAGACACAGAGACACAGAGACACAGAGACACAGAGACACTAGGACACGGAGACACAGAGACACAGAGACACAGAGACACAGAGACACTAGGACACGGAGACACAGAGACACAGAGACACAGAGACACAGAGACACTAGGACACGGAGACACAGAGACACAGAGACACAGAGACACAGAGACACTAGGACACGGAGACACAGAGACACAGAGACACAGAGACACAGAGACACTAGGACACGGAGACACAGAGACACAGAGACACAGAGACACAGAGACACTAGGACACGGAGACACAGAGACACAGAGACACAGAGACACAGAGACACTAGGACACGGAGACACAGAGACACAGAGACACAGAGACACAGAGACACTAGGACACGGAGACACAGAGACACAGAGACACAGAGACACAGAGACACTAGGACACGGAGACACAGAGACACAGAGACACAGAGACACAGAGACACTAGGACACGGAGACACAGAGACACAGAGACACAGAGACACAGAGACACTAGGACACGGAGACACAGAGACACAGAGACACAGAGACACAGAGACACTAGGACACGGAGACACAGAGACACAGAGACACAGAGACACAGAGACACTAGGACACGGAGACACAGAGACACAGAGACACAGAGACACAGAGACACTAGGACACGGAGACACAGAGACACAGAGACACAGAGACACAGAGACACTAGGACACGGAGACACGGAGACACAGAGACACAGAGACACAGAGACACAGAGACACTAGGACACGGAGACACAGAGACACAGAGACACAGAGACACAGAGACACTAGGACACGGAGACACAGAGACACAGAGACACAGAGACACAGAGACACTAGGACACGGAGACACAGAGACACAGAGACACAGAGACACAGAGACACTAGGACACGGAGACACAGAGACACAGAGACACAGAGACACAGAGACACTAGGACACGGAGACACAGAGACACAGAGACACAGAGACACAGAGACACTAGGACACGGAGACACAGAGACACAGAGACACAGAGACACAGAGACACGAGACCTAGGACACGGAGACACAGAGACACAGAGACACAGAGACACAGAGACACTAGGACACGGAGACACAGAGACACAGAGACACAGAGACACAGAGACACTAGGACACGGAGACACAGAGACACAGAGACACAGAGACACAGAGACACAGAGACACAGAGACACAGAGACACAGAGACACTAGGACACGGAGACACAGAGACACAGAGACACAGAGACACAGAGACACAGAGACACTAGGACACGGAGACACAGAGACACAGAGACACAGAGACACAGAGACACTAGGACACGGAGACACAGAGACACAGAGACACAGAGACACAGAGACACAGAGACACAGAGACACTAGGACACGGAGACACAGAGACACAGAGACACAGAGACACAGAGACACTAGGACACGGAGACACAGAGACACAGAGACACAGAGACACAGAGACACAGAGACACTAGGACACGGAGACACAGAGACACACAGAGACACAGAGACACAGAGACACTAGGACACGGAGACACAGAGACACAGAGACACAGAGACACAGAGACACAGAGACACAGAGACACTAGGACACGGAGACACAGAGACACAGAGACACAGAGACACAGAGACACTAGGACACGAGACACAGAGACACAGAGACACAGAGACACAGAGACACAGAGACACAGAGACACTAGGACACGGAGACACAGAGACACAGAGACACAGAGACACAGAGACACTAGGACACGGAGACACAGAGACACAGAGACACAGAGACACAGAGACACAGAGACACTAGGACACGGAGACACAGAGACACAGAGACACAGAGACACAGAGACACTAGGACACGGAGACACAGAGACACAGAGACACAGAGACACAGAGACACAGAGACACAGAGACACTAGGACACGGAGACACAGAGACACAGAGACACAGAGACACAGAGACACTAGGACACGGAGACACAGAGACACAGAGACACAGAGACACTAGGACACGGAGACACAGAGACACAGAGACACAGAGACACAGAGACACAGAGACACTAGGACACGGAGACACAGAGACACAGAGACACAGAGACACAGAGACACAGAGACACAGAGACACTAGGACACGGAGACACAGAGACACAGAGACACTAGGACACGGAGACACTAGGACAGAGACACAGAGACACAGAGACACAGAGACACGGAGACACAGAGACACAGAGACACAGAGACACAGAGACACAGAGACACTAGGACACGGAGACACAGAGACACAGAGACACAGAGACACAGAGACACTAGGACACGGAGACACAGAGACACAGAGACACAGAGACACAGAGACACAGAGACACTAGGACACAGAGACACAGAGACACAGAGACACAGAGACACAGAGACACAGAGACACAGAGACACAGAGACACAGAGACACTAGGACACGGAGACACAGAGACACAGAGACACAGAGACACAGAGACACTAGGACACGGAGACACAGAGACACAGAGACACAGAGACACTAGGACACGGAGACACAGAGACACAGAGACACAGAGACACAGAGACACAGAGACACTAGGACACGGAGACACAGAGACACAGAGACACAGAGACACAGAGACACAGAGACACAGAGACACTAGGACACGGAGACACAGAGACACAGAGACACTAGGACACGGAGACACTAGGACACGGAGACACAGAGACACAGAGACACTAGGACACGGAGACACAGAGACACAGAGACACAGAGACACAGAGACACAGAGACACTAGGACACGGAGACACAGAGACACAGAGACACAGAGACACAGAGACACTAGGACACGGAGACACAGAGACACAGAGACACAGAGACACAGAGACACTAGGACACAGAGACACAGAGACACAGAGACACAGAGACACAGAGACACTAGGACACGGAGACACAGAGACACAGAGACACAGAGACACAGAGACACAGAGACACTAGGACACGGAGACACAGAGACACAGAGACACAGAGACACAGAGACACAGAGACACAGAGACACTAGGACACGGAGACACAGAGACACAGAGACACTAGGACACGGAGACACTAGGACACGGAGACACAGAGACACAGAGACACTAGGACACGGAGACACAGAGACACAGAGACACAGAGACACAGAGACACAGAGACACTAGGACACGGAGACACAGAGACACAGAGACACAGAGACACAGAGACACTAGGACACGGAGACACAGAGACACAGAGACACAGAGACACAGAGACACTAGGACACAGAGACACAGAGACACAGAGACACAGAGACACAGAGACACTAGGACACGGAGACACAGAGACACAGAGACACAGAGACACAGAGACACAGAGACACAGAGACACAGAGACACAGAGACACAGAGACACAGAGACACAGAGACACTAGGACACGGAGACACAGAGACACAGAGACACAGAGACACAGAGACACAGAGACACTAGGACACGGAG